>NW_012114799.1:4293162-4295792 GCF_000951035.1 Colobus angolensis palliatus
TAAAGAAATAAGAGAATCTGGGTGGCAAGAGAGTCTGGGTGGCAACTTTTATGGGATTCAGACACAAATGTTCATTCAAATTATCCATAATATGAAAGCATGCACAATGTGCCAGGTACTAAGCTTAGCATGTAAACTTAGAGTAGTATTTCCATTTCTAGCTGAGGAACATGAGGCTCACATGACTTCTCCAGAATCATAGAGCTGGTAAGCAGCAGAGTCCAATGCCCAGCTCCAGACCCAGCACCAGTGACCTGCCAACTACTCCATATACACTTCAGGAACAGGACACTTCATGGATGCCTGGGTATTCTTCATCTAGAACTTCAGAGGCCCCTAAACTGTGAGCTCTGTCTGCAGACATTTCATTCTTTTATAACTACATCACATGTAGAGATCTTTATTAAATCTAACCATCACATTTCAACCCTACCTGGAAACAGGGACAGAAAGAGATGGCAACCTCGTCCTCTTTTTTCTTTTTAGAGACAGGGTCTCACTGTGCTGTCCAGGCTGGATTCAAATTCCTAAGCTCAAGTGATCCTCCCACCTCAGCCTCCTGAGTAGCTGGGACTATGGGACTACAGGCACAGAGTCTGGCTACCTCACACTCTAGACCTAATAGATTCTCAAGTGATGACTGCAAATAGAGCCATCTAGTAAAATCTTTAGGCAAGTTATTTAATCTCTCTGTTCCTCCATTTCCTCTTAGAGAGTTGTTGTGAGAATCAAATGAGTTAATACATTAAAAAAATACCTGGAACAAGGGGCGACCAAGATGACCGAATAGGAACAGCTCCAGCCTCCAGCTCCCAGCGTGAGCGACACAGAAGATGGGTGATTTCTGCATTTTCAACTGAGGTACTGGGTTCATCTCACTGGGGTGTGTCGGACAGTTGGCACTGGTCTGCTGATGCAGCCCGGCCAGCGAGAGCTGAAACAGGGCGAGGCATCACCTCATCTGGGAAGTGCAAGGGGGAAGGGAATTTCTTTTCCTAGCCAAGGGAAATTGAGACACACAACACCTGGAAAATCGGGTAACTCCCACCCTAATACTGCACTTTACCAAGGGTCTTAGCAAACGGCACACCAGGAGATTATATCCCACACCTGGCCCAGAGGGTCCCACACCTACGGAGCCTCCCTCATTGCTGGCACAGCAGTATGAGATCCAACTGCAAGGCGGAAGCAAGGCTGGGGGAGGGGCGCCCGCCATTGCTGAGGCTTAAGCAGGTAAACGAAGCCACCTGGAAGCTTGGGACGCTCAAATTGGGTGGAGCTCACCTCAGCTCAAGGAGGCCTGCCGGCCTCTGTAGACTCCACCTCTGGGGACACAGCATAGCTAAACAAAAAGCAGCAGAAACCTCGGCAGATGTAAAAGTCCCTGTCTGACAGCTTTGAAGAGAGCAGTGGTTCTCCCAGCACGGAGGCTGAGATCTGAGAATGGACAGACTGTCTGCTCAAGTCCCTGACCCCTGAGTAGCCTAATTGGGAGACATCCCCAACTAGGTGCAGACCTCACACGGCTCACACCTCACACGGCTGGGTACACCCCTGAGACGAAGTTCCAGAGCAAGAATCAGACAGCAACACTCGCTGTTCAGCAATATTCTATCTTCTGCAGTCTCCGCTGCTGATACCCAGGCAAATAGGGTCTGGAGTAGACCTCAAGCAAACTCCAACAGACCTGCAGTTGAGGGTCCTGACTGTTAGAAGGAAACCTAACAAACAGAAATGACACCCACACCAAAACCCCATCAGTACATCACCATCATCAAAGACCAAAGGCAGATAAAACCACAAAGATGGGGAAAAAGCAGTGCAGAAAAGCTGGAAATTCAAAAAATCAGAGCGCATCTCCCCCTCCAAAGGAATGCAGCTCATCACCAGCAACAGAACAAAGCTGGATGGAGAATGACTCTGACAAGTTGAGAGAAGGCTTCAGTCAATCAAACTTCTCAGAGCTAAAGGAGGAACTACATACCGAGCACAAAGAAACTAAAAACCTTGAAAAAAGAATGGATGAATGGATAACTAGAATAATCAATGCAGAGAAGACCTTAAAAGAACTTACAGAGATAAAAACCATGACACGAGAACTACGTGACAAATGCACAAGGTTCAGTAACAGACTCGATCAACTGGAAGAAAGAGTATCAGTGACTGAAGATCAAATGAATGAAATGAAGTGAGAAGAGAAGTGTAGAGAAAAAAGAGTAAAAAGAAATGAACAAAGCCTCCAAGAAATATGGGATTATGTGAAAAGACCAAACCTACATCTGATTGGTGTGCCTGAAAGTGATGGGGAAAATGGAACTAAGTTGGGAAACACTCTGCAGGATATCATCCAGGAGAACTTCCCCAACCTAGTAAGGCAGGCCAACATTCAAATTTAGGAAATAAAGAGAACACCACAAAAATACTCCTCAAGAAGAGCAATTCCAAAACACATAACTGTCAGATTCACCAAAGTTGAAATGAAGGAAAAAATGTTAAGGGCAGTCAGAGAGAAAGGTCGGGTTACCCACAAAGGGAAGCCTAACAGACTAGCAGCAGATCTCTCGGCAGAAACTTACCAAGCCAGAAGAGAGTGGGGGCCAATATTCAACATTCTTAAAGAAAAGAATTTT
>NW_012114799.1:4298344-4302448 GCF_000951035.1 Colobus angolensis palliatus
ATATGTAACAAACCTGCACATTGTGCACATGTACCCTAGAACTTAAAGTATAATAATAAAAAATAAATAAATAAAAAATAAAAAAAGACCTGGAACGGTGCTGGGCACAGAGTCCATGATCAATGACTATTAGCTGTTATTATCAATATTTCTTATAAACCTACTGTAAAATTGGAATATTTAGTTAACAAATAGTCATGTGAAGAGGTAGTTGCTTCTTCAGATATTTATTAAATATAAAAGCCAACATTTTAGTATAAATGCCTTATTGTAAATGCTCCTCCCAAGGAAGATTTTGTGCATGGACTTAAGACTTTTTTTTTTTTTGAGATAGAGTCTCACTCTATCACCCATGCTGGAGTGCAGTGGCGTGATCTCAATTCACTGCAAACTCCGCCTCCTGAGTTGAAGCAAATAAGACTTTTTGAAAGAAGAGTTCAACAAAGTCTGGAATGAAGAGCAAGCAAGGCTCTAAGGACCACCAAACAGTGTTCAAAGTCTGGGTTACCAATTCTAAGAAGTTTTACAGTTGAATCAAGATACATATATGACACTGAAATTCTTCGGATGGCACCTGTTGGAGAAATGGCTGTTTCTAGGGCAACTTCCTTTTCTTTGATGGTCCCTTAATCTCAGGCCAAGCCTGTATTAGTTGTTAAGGGCTGCCAAAACAAAGTAACACAACCAGGTGGCTTAACCAGGAGAACTTTATTGTCTGAGTTCTAGAGGCTAGAAGTCTAAAATCAAGGTGTGAGCACCACTGGTTCCTTCTGCAGGCTGCAGAGGGAATTGGTCCCAGGCCTCTCTCTAGCTGCTGCTGGTTTGCTGGCAAACTTTGGCATTCCTTGGCTTCTGCTGCATCACCCTGATCACTGCCTCCATTTTCACGTGGCATTCTCTTTGCGTGCGTATCTGTGTCCACATTTCCCTTTTCATAAGGATGCTAGTCATGTTGCATTAGGCTCCACCATACTCCAGCATGACCTCATCTTAACTCATTAATTACATCTGCAACAATCTTTATTTCCAAAGGAAGTCACGTTCTGAGATATCAGGAGTTAGGACTTCAACATGTGATTTTGGAGGGACACAACTCAACCCATGACAGAGCTGTTGACAGAATCCAGGCCTGGTCAGCCAGGGCTTCAGTGGGATTGGTGCAGCAGCAGAACTCCTGGCCCCACCATGAGATGGCAGGAAGCACTAGTGTAGGCTGTTATTGACATCTGTAATTAACCACAGAAATGTAGCAAGTGGCAGAGGTTATTAGAGCAAGCCATCCTAAGTCAAGCATCACCTATATATGGTAATTCAATCCACCAGAAAAACCCCAAAGGCTCCTATTATCCTCTCCACACCAGTAAGCTGTAGACAGAGTACACTTCCTTTCCCATGAAACCCAGGCAAAATGAGGAGGTGGGGAAACAGGGGTCTAATTATGGTAAATCTTGGACTTAAGATCTCATCTCTGAGTCCTGAGAAGCCATGGCCTCTAAAGTCCTGAAAAAAAAATGGCTGAAATAAAAGGTCTACCCTCAACTTTGAACCAAAGTACCACCCCCTGGCCGGGTGTGGTGGCTCACGCCCATAATCTCAGCACTTTGGGAGGTCGAGGTGGGAGGATCACCTAAGGTCAGGAGTTCGAGACCAACCTGGCCAACATGGTGAAGCCCTGTCTCTACTAAAAATACAAAAAATTAGCTAGGCATGGTGGTGCATGCTTGTAATCCTGGCTACTTGGGAGGCTGAGGCAGAATTGCTTGAGCCTGGGAGGCAGAGGTTGCAGTGAGCCAAGAGGAAGCCACTGCACTCCAGCCTGGGTGACAGAGCGAGACTCTGTCAAAACAAACAAAGGAAAAATCAAAGTATTGCCACCATGTGAAAAGCTAGGCTGAGAACACCATCCACAGAAAACCTGAACACCGCAGACCTCAGTCCCCAAGGCCAGCCTTTGTGCCTGTCTTCCCACAGTCAAATGCCAAAGAAGACACAAAAGAACCCAGACACGTGGTTCAATCACACAGTCAGGGCATCAAGAAACTCTGTCTCCTAACTGTTCTAAAACTAAGACTCTCAGTAAGAAAGCAGCTCCTTAACCAAAGAGGCCCAAAGGCTTCTGGTGGTTGGGATTCCTTTCGTAGGTGACAAAGACGCAGTTTATTCACACAATGTCGAAAACCTGGAAGGCTCCAGAGATATCCTCCTGGGCACTGATGAGAAGGTATTGAAACAAATAACAAGAAGGGATGCACTTCAAATCCAATGACTGCAGAGTGTTTATATTTAATTTACCTTTAGGAGGAAAGCAACTTCACAGTGCTCCCTGTTGTGTAGTATGAAAAACAGTCCAGGCAGTTACAACCTCTCTATAAATCACCGCATCCAAAGGCAAGGAAAATGTTACAGAAGGCCAGAAAAAATGTAAACGCAAGTCCTTTCAACATTAGCCAGGTTCCTACCCAACTTGTAACATCTCCATAAGCCAAAGTCGACTTATCCTGTGGTCCTACAATTGACATTTTTGGAACCAAGAGAATTCACCACATGAATGTGGGAACTATTGGTATCATTCCAAATATCCCACTCCTGGTAGAGCTGTGAGCAGATCCTGGAGAATCAGCCAGGCCACAGTCCTGGAAAGCTGCTAAGTTGTTAATGGAATTAACCATTCTCTGGCAACTCCAAAAGATAACAGTGAGTGAGACAATAAGAAAGGAGGGAGAGGGGAAAGAGAAAAATGATTCTGCAATAAAGGCATCATCCACCACTGCTAAGCTATGCCAATCACACCTTGTCACATAATCATTCATGACAGAGAAGAAAGCCAAACAGAAAAGACAATTATCACCTTGGGGTCCAATCAGCAGTTCCTAACCCAGATGAAACTGGAGTAGCATGGGCAGTGAGTGAGAAGACAAGGTCATCCCTGGGGACAAGGAGAGGGCATTGAACCAGCATGTGCCATTAGCCAAGGCACATGCTCTCTCATGTGCCTCAAGACCCTCTCCAGAGGGACAGTCTTGCATTCACACATTTATTAGATGCCTGCTGTATACAAAGAACATATGCTAGATAGGGTAAGAGGAAACTAATAGGAGGTATGCATGGACCCTGACCCCTACAAACTCATTCCAGTAAGGCAATGTATGCAAAGAAAGGTTTGCCTCTCACAGGAATACAAGGGCCATAGGATTTATTATTTGATCATGTCAGAATCAAGAAGGGCTACATGGAAAGATGGCAAGTAAACAGGCAAAACATTGGGAGGGGAAGATGCCATTCGGTGGGGAGGAAGAGGACCAGTTAGACCAAAGTGTAGAGTTCATGAAGGGCAGCAAACTAAGAAGTAGGGGCTTTCTTTAGTAGGAAATAGGGGACATTTCATGTTAGAGGGAATAGGAGATACCCCTCAAAAAGTTTCTTATCCAGCAATGCCAAAGAGAAATAGGAAGAGACAAAGGTCTAAGGCAGAGAGTATAACTATGAGGCTACTGCGATAGTCCATGCACAAGGTCATGACATCCAGAAGTGAAAGGCAGCAGAAAGAAGGGACTGAGGTAAGCTCTGAAGTACAGGTAGAATACACAGGACTCAGGCACTGAAAAGGGAATGAGAGAAGGCAATGATCAAGAAAGAGGCCAAGATTCAAAGAAGAATTGTTAGAGGGATTTGAACCAGAGCGACTCCATCTTGAACAGGTGCTGGGTAAAATAAGGCTGAGACCTACTGGGCTGCATTCTCCCAGGAGGTTAGGCATTCTTAGTCACAGGATGAGATGGGAGGTCTGCACAAGATACAGGTCACAAGACCTTGCTGATAAAACAGGATGCAGTAAAGAAGCCAGCCAAAACCTACCAAAAACCAAGAAGGCGATGAAAGTGACCTCTGGTTGCACTCACTGCTCATTACACACTAATTATAACGCTTTAGTATGCTAAAAGACACTCCCACCAGCACCATGACAGTTTAAAAATGCCATGGCAATGTCAGGAAGTTACCCTACTGTTTGGACGAACGGAGGCAAGATGGTGCACTTCCGGGTTCTTCATCCCCCCCCCAACTTTTCCCCCCTCCCAACTTTTCCCGCGCGCGCGAAAATGCAGC
>NW_012114799.1:4307368-4388376 GCF_000951035.1 Colobus angolensis palliatus
GCCCGAGAGCCCCACGAAGGGGGGACTCTGTCGGCCTTCTTTGCCGGAGGCCGACAGACTACTTCCCCACACCTTAGGTTACCAAAACAAACTTGCAGTTTTGCTCCTACACTTGCCTACCCGCTGGTTCTTTTGTGCCCGCTCTGGTGGTCTTAGAAAAACAAGTCACCTACATGGTCTAAAAAGAGGTGGAACCCTCAGTTCTGGGAATTGCTCTCCCCTTGCCTGGAAAACTCATGAATAATCCACCCATTGTTTAGCACATAATTAAGAAATAACCACAAAAATAGCCAAGCAGCAGCCCTTGGGGCTGCTCTGCCAATGGAGTGGCCATTTTTTATTACTATACTTTCCAAATAAACTTGCTTTCACTTCATGGCCTTGCCCTGAATTCTTTCTTCCGAGATCCAAGAACCCTCTTTTGGGGTCTGGATTGGGACTCGTTTCCGGTAACAGAATGACCCATTCAGCACTCACTGAGTACCTATTGTGAAAAGCACACTGGTAATACAAACCTAAATAAGACTCCTCCCACCCAGTCTTCAAGAAATCTGGGTGAGATGGAATCAACAGCCACAGTACTAAACAACAGCTATATGATCTGAGTTTTAATAAATAGACTTGCTCATATTCATCAGTCACCCTTTCTATCATCCTTCATGCCTTCTCCCACCCTCCAGGCCCAAGCCCAACTGATTCTCTTTTTTTTCTTTTTTCTATAAGAGTCATTGACAAGTACACGCAAGCTAATTCTATGAAACTGAAGGTTGGGGTCCCCCATTTCAGACAAGGATCTAGCAGAGAAACAGAAAGGTTAAGTAACTTACCCTAGATCATGAAGCTAGTTGGTGGCCAAACCAGTTTATCTGTCTCTAGCCCTGTGTTCCTCCTGACCTCCCCTCCATGAAATCTTCTGCCCAACCCTTCTTCCCACTCTCAGAGACCCCAGCTCAGTCTGACCACTGTCACTCAGCATCTGAGCTACTGTGGCTGCCCAGTCGTGTTACTGGACCCCACCACTTACTCAAAGTTAACCTTTGGGTCAGTATTATTCCTTCCGTGGTCACCAGAAAGATGTTACCAGAAAGGGGGTCCAGATCCAGACCCCAAGAGAGGGTTCTTGGATCTTGTGCAAGAAAGAATTCAGGACGAGTCCATATAATAAAGTGAAAGCAAGTTTATTAAGAAAATAAAGGAATAAAAGAATGGCTACACCATAGGCAGAACAGCCCTGAGGGCTGCTGGTAGTCCCTTTTTATGGTTATTTCTTAATTATATGCTAAACAAGGGGTGAATTATTCATGCCTCTCTTTTTTAGACCATACAGGGTAACTCCTGACATTTCCATGGCATTTGTAAACTGTCATGGTGAGAGACAAGAAAGGAAGAAACCTGTCAGACAGGCAGTTAGGGTAGGTCCTCTGTTGAATTCTTTCAAACAAAAAAAGAACAGCCTGCAGGCACAGATAGGGGAAATTTACACGGAGGGACTTGCCTAAGACATGCCCACAGCCGGAAAGGTAAGAAAGGCTACACAGGTGACTTGCCCAAACATGCCTGCAATGGAAAGTTCTGTTCCCTGGCACATGTGCAGTAAGGGGAACAAAGCAATATGGAGTAACTCAAGCTAAGGGCCTACATGTACATTAGAAGGATGGGGTAGAGCTACCAGAAATTCATGCCTTATGCATTGTGGTGCACTGGGAAGACTGTAACAGTGGTGCTGGTGGGAGCGTAGCAGTGAGGACAAGCAGAGGTCACTCTTGTTGCCATCTCGGTTGGGTGATATTTGGCTGGCTTCTTTCCTGCAACCTGTTTTAATAGCCAAGTCTTTATGACCTGTATCTTATGCCAGTCTCCTGTCTCATCCTGTGACTTAGAACACCTAACCATCTGGGAATGCAGGCCAGTAGGTTTCAGCCTCATTTTACCCAGCCCCTATTAAAGATGGAGTTGCTCTGGTTCAAACACCTCTGACAGTCATACCTCCAAATCTATTTCTCCCAGTTCTCATTCAATGCTTCCAGATAAATCTGCCCAAAGCTAGGTTTGCATCACAACACTGTTCTATTTACAAACGTTCCTGGCTCCCCAATGTCTGCCAAATAAAGCTCACATTCCAAGGCTGACATTCAGGGACTCCAACCACCCATCAAATGCCATCACTTAAACATGCTACTACCTCCCATTTAGCTCTCAGAAGCAACACCATCTTACGTTTTCCTACAGCCCGTGAACGCGCACATATAAGACAGTCATTCAGACACAGTGTTGATTAAAAAAACAAAACAAAACAAAAAAACCCTGCAAAATATGTAAAGAGGTGTATTCTGAGCCAGTATGAGGGACCGTGGCCCAGGGAACAGTCCCAAGAGGTCCTGAGCATTGGTTTGGCCTGGAAAGGCAGGAAATTTTGAAGCAGGCAGGGAGGGAGAAGGAAAATGTTATAGGCCATAAGTGTATTCAAAGATTTTTGGATTGGCAACTGGTTTAAAAAGTTAAGTTTGTCTGAAGACTTGAAGTCAGTAAAAATTAAAACTTGAGTTAAGATAAGGGGTGGGGGCTGTGGAAGCCAAGGTTCTTGTTATACAGATGATGTCCTTTGGTAGCAGCCTTCAGAGAGAATAGATGGTAAAAGTCTCCTTTTGGACCTTTAAGGATGTCAGACTCTTAGTGAATCTCTTCTAGATCCATGAAAAGCCTGGCTGCATTAATAGAGATTCTTTACAGATGCAAATTTCCCCGCAAAAGATAGCTTTGCAAGACCATTTCAAAGTATGTCAAGGAAATATATTTTGGGTTAAAATATTTTTATTTTCTTCAGGGCCTGCTATCTGTCAAGTGCTGCTATACCAGAGTCAGGTTGGAATTTAGTATGTTATGGCCACAAATAATCTGTTTTGTCAGTGTTAGGATCTCTATTTTAATGTTAATGCTGGTCAGCTATGCCTAAGCTCCAAAAGGGAGGGGGTGTAATGAGGCGTGTTCTCCCTTCTCCTCATGGGCAGGAAGTCTGTTCAGATTTCTCAGGGGTCCCCTTAGCCAGGGGGTTGCAGAGGGGGTTGTTCAGTTGGTTGTGAGGGCTCAGGATTTTATTTTGGTTTTGGTTTATAATAGATACCTATTTATCCCTGTATGCATATATACACGTGTATACAGAGAGATACAGATATTAATATAGATAGATAGAGACAGATAGATCATATACCCTTGGAAATGAGAGAGTTAGAAAAGTAATGTCACAAGTGCCATCTATTCTCATGCAGTGCTCTCTCAGCTTTTTCCCAAAGTGTCCTAAGCAGCCTCAGGCTCCAGGAGCTTCTGTTTTATTGGGAATACAAGATAAGGCGTTTTTAAAAAGACAGGATAGTAAGTGATCAATACCTGGGTTATGTGATACCGATTAAGATGCTACGAGCTCTGAGATGAGAGAAATCCATATGAACTGATAAGACCTAGCTTCAGAGGTGGACCAGAACTTGAGCTGGCTTGGAAAGGAGAGGGCAGAATTTAGAGAGGAAGGGAAGGCGGAGACAGCACTTTCAGCTTCTCGGAAAACATGCAAATTTCCTAAAAGTTCTACCATGATTCTAACTGCATTCACTTAAGATTGCATTAGGTAGCCCCTTTCTGTAGAGCACAGCCTGACAGCTACATGGACCCCAGACAAAACACCACACCATCCCCTGAGGAGGCTGGAGAAAAGGGCAGGCCAAACAGACAGTCCCCTCTCCCTCTGCCATTAACATGCGCCAAGAAGGAAGCAGGACTTGTCATGACAACACTTAAAAAGGCACATGCCCTGCTGCTGTCTGCAGCTCGATTTGGAGGAGATCTCCAAAGAAGGTGCCCTGATGAAAAGCCTTGTATGTTCTGCTAGGCCAGGAGGATGTGGACTAGGGTGGGGAGAATGTCCAGCCTAGGTAGGGAGTGGGGGCAGAGGAGAGGAGGCGTGCAAGGGAAGCGGAGTCTCAAAATGGCTTAGTTACTACTTCCGGATCAGTCTGCATCCAGGCAGTTCAGAACACATGCTACTGCAGGGTTAATCACTTCTAGTGCCTAAAACCTCGATTCATAAAAAATTGAAGACCACGACACTGACTCTGGGATTTTTTTTTTTTTTTTTAACATGCAGAAGTTTAACTCAGTAAGATTCCGGCTGCCTTATAGCAATGCGATTAACCCCTATGAAGGCCGCTCAGTCCCACCTAACCTTCCTGGAGCATTCCTGCAGGGGAGGCGTAGAAACCAACATGTCAGATGGAACAGGAGGGTCCTTTAATGAAATTTTCAGGATCTCCAGGTGAAGAATTTAAAAGATGTGGGCAACTACTTAAATGAAGCGGCAAGAAACAAAAAGGCAGTTCTAGGTACAATTCTTGAACAATGGAAAAGACAAGATGGCAAAATTTCCCCACCTTACCCAGCAGCAGAAAACGTGTGTATCTGACTGATTCCAGAAATACTTGTAATCTGCATCATTCTGGTTTATAAGACAGAAAGGAGGATGGGCCTGGAATGAGGGAGGAAGAGATGGGGAGAGAAAGGGGGAGAAAGAGAGAAGCAGGGACAGAGTGGGGGGAGGGAAATGTTGAACATGAATGCAACCTAAAAGTTCTCTATGTCATCACCAGGCTTATTTTATTCCATTCTATGTGGACTTTACTGTGAGTTTCCAATGAGTGTGATGCAGTCTGCCTTCTGCTAGGTGGTAATTACATCCCATAACTTATTAAATAAGAAATCCCATTTCAAAAAAAAATGTCATTATCACTAAAAATAAAAACAGGAGCCAGCTATTTATATGCTGCCTGTCACTGTGCCCTCTCTCACACACAGCGGGATAAAAACAAAGACATATGTGGCACAGAAAGCAACTCTCCAGTCCCCCGAGAGCCCAGGATGCGGCAGAACTATAGATCAGGGAGACACGCCCATTGGCAGAAAGGCTGCTTGCTGAGTTTATTCATTTAGGTCCATTTCGATCTACTGCTTTAGACGATCAGCAAGTAAATATTATTTCATCAAACACAAAATGTGCCAACTTCAGAAATAAGCTTGGTTCCCAGTTCTCTGAATCCCATAGAATCTGCAGAATATAAACTTCAAGGTACAACAATACGCTACATGGACTCAAGGTCTCTCTTTCTCTCTCTCTCTCTCTTCTCTCTCTCTCTCTCTCTACTTCTCTCTCTCTCCTCTCAGAAGAAAAAAGAACGACAAAGCAAGGTTTTGGTACAGATGCAATATAGCAGGATAATAGATTACTGAAAAACAACAACAAAAAAGATGGAAAATCTATTTCCAGGCAGCTTGGTGCATATTCTGAATGAGATTATGTGCAAGTGTATGATCAATTATATACAAAGCATAAATTTTTAAACTGACCTCCACTTACCCATGTGCCAGAGTAGCTGACAGTCCATTCCCTGTGTAAAATGCCCTGACTGATCTAGGCTATGTCTTGGGGTACTCACTCGGTCCTTCCTTCATATCACCAGTTTTTAGCCAAGAAATGGTGTCACCTGCTTCCAAACCTGCTTATGTCACTTGCATTTGTTAATACACTTACAAACACTAAATATTTATGGTAATAATAGTAGCCAGCACTATGTACTAGACATTGTTCTAAGAACTTTATTTGTATTAATTGATATAATTCTCACAGCCATCCTGTGAGGTATATATGATCATTAGCCTTAATTTACCAATGAAAAAATAGAGGCCACAGCTCTGCTTTAAGCCAGCTAGTGGCAGAGCTCAGATAAGCACCTAGGCAGCCTGCTCTATGGCTCATGCTTTTAGCCGCTAGGCTTTGCTGCGTAAATATGAGGCAAATTGATACACAAGAGGGCAAAAAGAAAGCATCACAGGCTGGGCTTGGTGGCTCATGCCTGTAATCCTAGCACTTTGGGAGGCCAAGGTGGGCGGAGAATCACTTGAGCTCAGGAGATTCGAGACCAGCCTGGCCAACACGGTGAAAACCCGTCTCTACTAAAAACTACAAAAAATTAGCCAGGCGTGGTGGCTCATGCCTGCAGTCCCAGCTACTTGGGAGGCTGAGGCAGGAGAAGTGCTTGAACCTGAGAGGTGGGGGTTGCAGTGAGCCTAGATAGCACCACTACACTCCAGCCTGGGTGACAGAGTCAGACTCCATACCCCCCTCCAAAAAAAAGAAAAAGAAAGTAAAGAAAGCATCGCCATTTCTATGGATTGGATGAAATGCTTTGAAAGGACTCATGAAAGCCATTCTGTTAAAAAAAAAAAAATGGACTTCACGCCATCTGTGGAGAAGATAATTATGAAAGACTGGGAGAAATAAATCATTAAAAATTAGAATTCTGGGCTCAGATGTCCTTACAAGTATGTAGGTGTTGACTCTGCTGTAACCCCAAGCAAACTGGAATTAGAGGCTACACATTCTGCATATGGTTCATGACAAGAAGTTCGATTCATAGCTCCTGCCATGGAATCCCAGAAAAGGGTTTACTTGTTTTAGGGTAGCCATGTAAACTTTAAACATTTAAAGAGTAGGGACTAAATGTTTATGCCTCTCCAAAATTTGTATGTGGAAATCCTGACCCGCAAGGCTATAGTGTTAGGAGGTAGGGACTTTGGGAGGTGATTAGGTCATGAGGGTGGGGCCCTCATGACTGGGATTAGTGCCCAGAGGTCTCTCACACCCACTTTCCACCATGGGATGATACAATGAGAGGATGGCAGTCTGCACCTGGAGGAGGGCTCTCAGCAGAACCTGATCGTACACCCTCATCTAGGACTTCCAGTCTCAAGGACTGTAAGAAACAAAGTTCTGTTGTTTATAAGCCACCCAGTCTATGGTAATTTGTTACAGCAGCCCAGCTGACCAAGACCCAAGACACAAACTCAAAACAAACACTGAAGATAGCTATGTTCCCAACTTTATCTTTTTTTTTTTTTTTTTCAAGAGAGACAGGATTTTGCCATGTTGCCCAGGCTGGTCTCGAACTCCTGGGCTCAAGCAATCCACCCGCCTTGGCCTCCCAGAGTGTTGAGATTACAGGCATAAGCCACCATACCCCCCATCCTATTCTACTTTTTCATTAACCAAGAACACCTGGTCCTAATAGCATGGGCTAAGACGACTTCTGTGTTAGATGTGTTTACACACACACACACACCCTACACACATCTAGAGTCATCAGGAACCTCACGATAGAAAGTGTCACCTAAACAATTCTAGTGTTGCTCCCATTATAGAGCAAGTTCCTTGAGAGCAGGAGCATGTTTGCTTTGTTCCCTTCTGCATCCCCAGACCCTAGAAAACTGCCCACCACATAAAAGCCAATCAATCAGTATTTTGTAATGAATGACTACATAACTAAAGGAATGAAAATAATGTGCAACGGTGATACTTGCTCCATGACATGAGGTCTATATAAGCAAAACAGGGAATTTGAGAGATTCCTCAATCCTCACAGGTAATGAAGGTGAATGTGGTTGTTATGTGACTTATTATTTAGCAGTGCAATTCTTCACTTGCCTCTGATCTAACAGGAAAATGGCCAAACAATGGCATAAAAAATCATGTCTAATGAAAGGAAGGGAAGGGAATCTAATATCTGAGGGCCTATTATGTACCAGATGCCTCCAGATGCATTTTTATCTTAAATCACACACACACACACACACACACACACACAAAGATCAGTGAAGCAGGTTTTAGCCCTTTTAAGAGTTTTATCTACTTAGCTAATAGCCTGATTCCCTTTAAGATTTGGTTTATTAATGCTACAGTTTGAATGCTGGTCCCCTCCAAAACTCAAGTTAAAACTTAATCCCCAGTGTGGCAGAATCGAGAGGTGGAGCCTTTAAGAGGTGACTGGGTCATGAGGGAGAATGGCGCATCAATAAGCACCTGTGAACAATGAAAACAAATGAGATCCTTACATTCTCTACTCATTTAAGTTATTCCCTCTTCCGATTTCTCAGGAAAAGGAGGCCGGCACATAGCAAGAGCATTAGCCAGAGGTTCAGAAGCCATAACCATGACTGTAGCGCTTAGTTGCCATGCGATTTTCAACCAAGCACAGCCTCTCTGGGCCCCAGCTCCCTCACCCATGAAAGAGGGGACTACATTTACCCCATGAGCTCAAAGACAGCTTTAGGTCTCAGCCCACCATATCCTGGGTGACCCCAGCCAAGTCAAAACTGGGGCTGTGTTAAAACTTTCACGGGCCCTGGACACTTGCCTTCATAGTAAAAACATACACACATACACATATTATATATATGCTTTCATAGTAAAAATATGTACTTTATATATAGAAAGTATATCTATTAAATGTCCACTTAAATATTAAACATTATATTTTACAACTGCTATGGTAAAAAGATGAATATATTAATATAGATGAAAACTTCTTTGACCTAAAAGGTCTTTTTTTTCTTCTGATTTTAAAAGAAACTAAAACATTTTCCTAAGTGCAGTGCAAAAGTATCACAGGCCCAAAGTACTTCATCTGTCGTGGCTAAAGGATAAGTCAGCCACGGTCACCTAAACCTACCTCATGGGAACAAATAACGCCAGACTTCCTTCCCTCCCAAATGCACAAGCAACGATTGTGGGAGAGGAACGACATCGCCAGCGATCCATCTGGCAGCGTGTTAACAAGAGCGGCAGGAGAAGGCAAGGCCGGAGCCCCGGAAGCCAGTGAGGTGGAAACCAACCCAACAGCTAGTTGTAACTAAGTGACGAGCTTCCAGGAGACAGGTGCACTGCGACTGCAAAGGCAATTCAGCAGGGCTGGACCACCAACTGTGCTCTTTCCGGGCCTGCCTCCTAAACGGGTTCCAAGGTTTTCTGGTCTCAGTAATTCAGAACCAGCTCACAAATGCTGATGGAGTGCCTGCTGTATGCCAGTAGGCACTGTATGCTCAAGACACATCGTTGCTATCAGGGAAATAAAAACAAAGAACGCCGCCCTGGGAACATTCTTTTGAGACAGCAAACAATACGCATAATAAAGAAACATATTGTACGTCCAAAAGTGGTAAGAGCTATGAAAAAAGTAGAATAAGAAGGATCAGGAATTCTGGGTGGGGGCTGCAGTATTAAACAGATAGACAAAGCAAGCCTCACTTAAAAGGTGAGATTGTAGCAAAGACATGAAGGCAATGAGTAGACAGCTGGGGGAAGAGCATTCCAGGAAGAGGGAACAGTTTGAACAAAGGCGCGGAGGTAGGAATGCTCCTCCCTGACCATTCCCAAACTTGTCCTTCAAGGAGAAAATTAAAATGTCACCTGTAGCTGAAAGCAATCTCTACTTTAAATGGAGGATGAAAGTGGTTAAGGTCTCATTTGAACAAGGTGAGTTTGAAATGTCCAGTGAGAAATTAGAGGTGCAGACCCTGTAACTGGAAAGAGAGCTTGGGCTCGAGGGATGCTGTTTGTGGTGTGGTAGAGACAGCTAAATGCTCACCAATTCCATTTTCTATTCTTGGCTTTCCTGTGCAATTAGGCTGCCACCAGGGCACATCGTTCTGGTTAATTACACTGCTTCCAGACTGACCATAAACGCCCCCGCATGCCTGTCCAGGATCTTCCCCTTCCTACAGCCACAGGGGCGACCTCATTTTTAAGATGGCGGCATCATAAGGTAATGGCTCTGTGATTCCCAAGTCACTGCTTGGAGGAGAGCTGCCAAGGGGGACTGCCCAGCCCCACTTAGGAGTGAGACACTCTGACTTAACTGTGTGAAGTCCCTGAGGTTTCTAGGGTTGCTGTCAAAGCCGGTAGCCTGAATCTCCCTGACGAGCGCAGTAAACATCTCTACAGAGGAGATAAAGTGGAAAGAACCAGCATCACTGAGGGATCATTCCTCTTTTGAAACCACTTTAAAAGGAGAATGAAGATGTCCTGATTTCCAAGTAGAAGAGACACTAATTAACCTTTACCTTACTGGATACGTCTAAATCATTCCCTCCTCTCCTCCTTGAAACACTCTTCCCTAGGCACTCGTGGGTCTTCTGCCCGTCCCTGAGAGGGAGTGTCCCACTGCCGAGGACTCTTGTCTCTCTGCCCCTTCTCCTTGGGGATACCATTGGCTCTCAAAGCTTCAGCTCCCACTTACACACTCCTGAGTCCACCACCTGTATCTCGGTCCTCACCTAGCTCCCCAGCTATACCCCGTATTGGACACATCTGCTTTTGGGGGTATAGGCACTGTCAACATAAAACTGTATGTCCAACACAGGATTGATCTCACCTCCAAAAGATGCTGCCCATGTGGATCAGAAATGACATCATCTTTCTAGCCACCTGAATTACCAATCCAGAGTCACTCTAGACTCTTCTTTTCCAGTCCCATAGCCACAACTAAATCATCTCAACCTTGTCATCACCCCGAAATCCACTCAAGGACCTGGGCGGATTACACTTTTTAATAAGGCTTTTTCCCTTTATTACCAGGCTCTTCTCTAAATTAGTTCAAGTTCAAAACCCATAAACGTTATTTTAAAACACAAAGGGATTTTATTATATTATAATAGTTTGGATTTGGCCCCAAAGGCCATGTTTGAACTGAAAGTAATGAGGAATTTTATGGAAGTAATTTAAAATGGCAAGTAGACCGACCTGATAAAATCCTGATGCCCTAGTAAAGAAACCCCATCCAAAGAAAGTGTATTCAGACTCTCTGTCCTGGGCAAGTTGAGGTAACAAGACACACACCCACTACTGTGGCACCTTCTGAACACCACTAGCAGAACCGCTGTCCCTCCCTGGCAAAAAGTAAAAATAAAAAAGCCATATGGTGGCTCCTCAAGACCCACAGGTTACTGAGACCATACACGCACACACATGCACACACACATCACACATGACCTCTGTACATGTTGTATCCTGCCTAGCAGGGTGAAGGCTGTAACCTCTAGCACCCACCTCCAGGACCCTTCCTTCTCCTGGGACCAGCAATGACAGGAACATTGATATAGCTGGCACTGTTTTGCTCACATCTAGTGAGTGTATATAAGGTGGAAGGGAGAGAGAGGGAGGAAGGGAAGAGGGAAGGGGAGGGGAGGGAAGAGGGAAGGGGAGGGAAGAGGGAAGGGGAGAGGAGGGAAGCGGAGGGGAGGGAAGAGAAGGGAGAGGAGAGGGAAGGGAAGGGAGAGAGGAGGGAAGGGAAGGGAGAAGGAAAGGAAGAGAGGAAGGAAGCTTTCTTTCCACTTTTGGACTCTGCAGTTAGTCTGTGGACAGTCTATCCCACTCTGCAGCCCCTCTCACAGGTACCCTCTCTCCAACCCCACTGCATCCACTCAGATTCATTTTCTCTTTCTCCTGGACTACTGCCATCAAAGGAGTGAAGTTATTTAGCTCCAACCTAACTCCTTTTCCTTCACTCCGCTGTCAGATTAACTTCTGACAGACACATCTGATCCTAAGTGACTCTCCCCTGCTGAAACCTCCCATGAGAAGCATTGGCGTATGAAAGGAGGCCTGCCCAAGACGCCTGCTGCAGCACTTTACAACACAGGGAAAGCTGGGGACCCGAATGTCCATCCGTGGGCGGACGGACTAAATTATGTTACCACATAGAGAATGGAAGAGAGCAGGGGAAGACAGTGGTTAGGTTTACATGTGGAACAAAGAAACGTGAACTAGATATGCTGTTCATGAAAAACCAAGTTTGAGACTTTGAGCCATAACCTTAGCTTTTACTGAAGAAAAAACCCTCAAAATAAAGCAAGACATTTTCTCTAGGTACCAATGTTCATGTAAAGAGATAAGGGGTCTGAAAGGTCATTTCCCAAACTGGTAACAGCTGAAGTTCTGTAGAGAGGGGAAGAGGAGTGGGACTGGGATGGGCAACCCCATGGGAACACACCTACAAGGTGGCAGTCATTGAAAACGTAATTAAATGATTAAATTCAAATAAAAATGATAACACCTAAAGTATTTTTAAAACCTGCACACTTCAATAAGAAAGCAAGCAAACCAAGTTTTCAAAATGGGCAAATGAGATACAAGATACTTCACAGAAGAAATTACTGGTCAATATACATGGCAAAATGTTCTCAATTTTACTAATAACAGGAATACCTATTAGAATATTTAAACATTTCACCTATCAGTTTGGCAAAGATTTGTTTTTAAGAGCACAATCCTTGGCCGGGTGCGGTGGCTCACACCTGTAATCCCAGATCACCAGAAGTCGGGAGCTCGAGATCAGTCTGGCCAACATGGTGAAACCCTGTCTCTACTAAAAATATAAAATTAGCTGGGCATGGTGGCGCACCTGTAATCTGAAGTACTCAGGAGGCTGAGGCAGGAGAATAGCTTGAACCCGGGAAGCAGAGGTTACAGTGAGCCAGGATTGCACCACTGCACTCCAGCCTGGGCGACAGAGTGATACTCAGTCTCCAAAAAAAAAACCACAATCCTCATCCACTGCTGGCTCAACCACCTTGCAGGGGCCTTCTGATTGAGCATAATCTTGGGCTTAGCAATTTTTCTGTGGTATTCCACGTTATAAAAGTTCACTTGAACACAAAAGAGCAAAGAAACATGTGCAGGATATTTGCTACTATATTGCTAATAATAGAGAAAATTTAACAACAGCAGTGCCTCTCAAATAGGAGTGGTTAAAGGAAATATTTAGGCCAAGCAGGATAGCCTGTAATACCAGCACTTTAGGAGGCCGAGGCGGGAGGATCACCTGTAGTCAGGAGTTCCACACCAGCCTGGCCAACATGGTGAAACTCCGTCTCTACTAAAACTACAAAAATTAACAGGGTGTGGTGGTGGGCACCTGTAATCCCAGATATTCAGGAGGCTGAGGCAGGAGAATCACCTGAACCCGGAAGGTGGAGGTTGCAGTGAGCTGAGATCGTGCCATTGCACTCCAGCCTGGGTGATGAGAATGAAACTCTTTCTCAAAAAACAGGAAAGGAAAGGAGGGAAGGGAAGGGGAGGGAAGGGGAGGGGAGAAGAAAAGATAAGACAAGAAAAGAAAAGATGTGACACTGATACAATGAAATGCCATGAGTCTGAGAAAAAACAGGCCAGATCCGAACTTATGGAAAGCTAAAGATGACAACAATGTATTGTGTAAGTGACAACAGAAAGTTACAGAATAGTTTGTAGAGTAGGATGCCACGTTAGAAATTTACATATACATTACATCCGCACACAAAAGTCCTGGGACACATTCAAAACTGATAACAGAAGTCACCACCAGGGTGATTTTGGTGGGGAAGAACATTCACTTTTCCTTTTAGATAACTGAGTATATGCGGGGGGCAGGGGCGGGTTGTTTGTGTTTTAGAAGGGAATATAGAGAAAATGGGTTGTTTTTGGTAAAAGTTACCTGGGTAACTTAAAATATGTGTTTTTCAATTCACTGGTCTCAGGGTAAATTACAAATTTCTAAACACAGCATGTAATATCTTTCTCTGACACCAAAACTCCCCTCCAGGGTCAACTTCCAACACCTGCCCCTCCATGAATCCCACACTCTAGCATTAAGACTTCTGCCCTCTGCAGAGGTTGCAGTGAGCCGAGACCACACCATTGCACTCCAGCCTGGGCAACAAGAGTGAAACTCCGTTTCAAAAAAAAAAACGACTTCTGTCCTCTGAAAATGCCATGTCCCTCCCTCTGTTCACCATAAATGTTTTCTTCCTTCATCTCACCACATCAAAGTCAAGGGCATCCTTCAGACCCTGACTCAAAATCCCCTCCTGTTCCAGTCTCTCCTGGCCCCCCCTGCAGAATCACTGTGCCCGAGGTGTTTCCAGAGCCAAACTCCCTGCCTCTCCCACCCTCCATCGCCCTGGAAGAGTCGGGCTGGGGACGAGGTGCTGTGCGAAGACAGGGGCTGTGCCTCGAGTCATCGCACCCCCAGAACCCATGGATGAACCTGCAGAGCACAGGGCTATGGAGACCAGCCAGTGGAAGGCAGGGAAAATCAAGAGGGTCAGTGACAAGCAAAAGGCACACAGTGTCCATCAGGAAAGGGTGACCACAGCACTGAATGTCACAGAGAATTAAAGGAAGATGAGGATTGATGGGGACGGTGAGTGAATCTCTGGATTTGGTAAATTTTCATTTGGCGAAAAGCAGTTTCAATAAAACAGTGAAGTAGCAATATGCTCGGGTGTGACGCAGCAGTGAGGACAGACCCTGAGAACTGTGCTGGTGAAAAGGGCACAGAAGGGCTGAGGAAAGTTTTCCAAGGCCTACTGAGGAAGGGGAAGAGAAAGCAGAGAGAGAAAACCAAAGCTGCTGGGTAGGGTGAGGCAAAAGGAACTGGTCAAACAAGACCCCTGGCAGAAGCAGAAAGGGGAAGAGGGAGAGAGAAAATAGGCCAAGGGCCAATCTTAAGAAGCACAAGGAGATCCATACACCTCTTCTGACAAGGGTGGAGGAAGGGAGAAGAGACGGCCATAAACACTGGTGCCAGGATGGACCCTTGTCTCCAGAGCCACAGCGGCCACCAGCCACGTGCAGCCTGCGCCCTGGGAAGCTGAAGTCCAGCCGTGTGCCTGCCAAGGCCAGCTCCAAGGCCAAGCTCTCCCTGGAACTCAGTGGTTTGCAAATCGCAGCGTGATCCGAGTCAGCTGCAGCGCTTCTTAAAATAGATTGCTGGGCCCAGCCCCTGAGTTTCGATTCAGTGGTCTGGGGGGAGGTCCGAGGACATACAGTCCTGGTGGATTCCCAAGTGACGCTGCTGCTGATGATCCGGGACCACACTTTGAGAACCCCTGCTTTCATTCATCTGCCCAGAGGGTATTCTACAGGTCATAAGTCGATGGGATCCAGGTTTAGAACCGACCTCCAGGAATGCACACAGGATTCGAGTCTCAGCCCTGGTGGCACATTTGAGTCACCTAGAGATTTCTGTACAAATGATACCCATGCCTGGGTCTCACCTCCAGAAATTTGAACACAGTTTGTCTGGGGATGAGACCAGGGATATATATTTTTAAGCTCCCCGGATTAATCTTTCTGAGCATCCAGAGTGAAGAACACAGCACGAGGGGACCCAAGGGAGAATGTGAGTGTGGGGGTAGTGCCTTAGAGCTTGGGCTAATTGCTACAGGTTAGGCAAAATCATTACATCCAAAGAGCTTCTATACTGAGACTATGATTCTCACTCCCAAACTGTCTTTTGAAGAGACGGGTCAGCAGCACTATTTCACACAACTAGCACGCAGGATGGTGTATGCACAGCTGACAAATTAGATATAAATAACTGAAAGCAGATGCTTTTTACTCAAGCATTTTGGAAAAAAAACAAATAAAAATAAAATTTAAATAACAATTACCCAAAATATGTATCATGTAGTCAAAAGTCAGTTACTACATCTCTCCATTAAAGCTATGACTTCTATCCAGTAGAATCCAGGCTGTCCCAAAATGGCAAAGATCATCTTCCAAGCTTGGATCTCACTTAATATTTCCACTTATTCATTCAACAATGAATAGCTACTCAGTTTTCAGGCACAGTGCTAGGGATGGAAAATTAGTAAAACAGGGAAATACAGTCCCTACCCATAAGGGAATCACAGAATAGATGGAAGAGACAAATATCTAAACAAACAGACAGACAATATAATTAAGTGTTAAATGTGCTATGACAGCTATTCCTATGGAGAACAGCAAAGCCCTGAAGGAAAGAGTATCGTATTCAACTAGGGGACAGGGATGTTGGAAAGTATGATCTCACCACAGCACAGACGATTGACCTAATCGTGACATATTCAGAGGTGTTCACTGGGAGGAGGGGTAGGGACAGTAACAAGGAACAGCACTTTAGAGAGTGATGAGCAAAAGAACAAGGACACATAGGCTAAAATCACAGGAATCGCATTATTTTCCTGAAAATGTCACTAGACTCAACCCATTGAGTCTAGCATTATTTTCCTGAAAATGTTGCTAGACTCAACCCATTGAGTCCGAAGGAGACCTGGTACAGTGGACTCTTTGCTTTCCATTTACACCACGGCTTTCCAGAGAGAGAAACCCCTCGGAACACCTGCAGCCCTCTCAACGACTGCCAGCGCAGGTAGTGAAGAGTGAGCACCATGTTGGGGGAAACAGGCATAAATGACAGTCACTTGCAGATAAGTAACCAAACAGTAGACACAATGATAGGCCTGTAAATGAAACCAGGAGTTTGCCTGAAAACACTGACATCCATTCCCATCCCCTTCCTCCCAATAGGAGAAGTGGAAGAAACACCAGAAAACCAACAGGACCTTCCACAGAGGTCAGCATATGGTGGCTACCTAGAAACCAACAGCCTTGCCACCACCACAGGTGACAGACTGGACTTGGAGCTCCCTGAAAAGCCAATCCACAAAGTATTGCCACTATTTGACCTATCTCAAGCACCTGAAAAAGCCCCATTTGCAAGACACAAACTTTATTTGACTGGGCTTAAAGATCACCCTGCAGGAAAAGCTCTATCTCCAGGGCGCTTGTTGAAAACATTCAGCAGTAGCTGACGTCACAGCTGCCTCTGGTAGTCAAGGCATAAGAAGAGCTGCCTGTAAACTTGAAGATTCAGGAAATGAGATGTCCACAGGAGCCTTTGGAAAGCTCTTTTTCTGGGAAGACAAAAGGCTGCACCCACGGGCAGGGCTGTGTGCAAGCTCAGGAAAGACCTGGGAGAACCCCAGTCTCTCACCCATAGCTGATTTTAAGCCTTCACAAAAGCAGGAAGTGCAGGCTAGGCAGCCTTGGTAAACTGCCAGAACACTAATGAAGGTTTGCCCCAACACACACACACACACACACACACACACACACACACACACAGCTCCTTGGCAAAGGATGGAAGACTTACTAGTCAAAGGCATATAAGGAAATCTCTCTGACTAATCACTAGTGGACAACTAAGCTAACTGAGCAGAACTTCAGAGATCACACACTATAGGAAATATAGATGTTGCAGATTTGTCCTAGAAAGTTACTAAAAAAAGAACCAGCAGCAACGACAAATCAGCAACAACAACAAATCCTGGAGAGGGAAGAGAATTTTATTTATTTCCAGAGTTGCCACGTTATTTTAAATGTCTGATCTTCAACAAAAAAGTATGACATATGAAGAAATAAGAAAGTTGGGCCCATATGCACAGGGAGACAGCAGTTAATAAAAACTGTCTCAGAGGAAGCCAGATGTTAGACTTACTAGGCAAAAACTTTTAAGTCAGCTTTTATAAATGTGTTCAAAGAACTAAAGGAAACCATGTCTTTAAAAATATCACAACAATGTCTAAGCAAATAGAGACTATCAGTAAAGAGACATAAATTATTTAAAAGAATCAAATAAAATACTAGAGTTGAAAAGTATAGCCGGGCACGGTGGCTCAAGCCTGTAATCCCAGCACTTTGGGAGGCTGAGACGGGCAGATCACGAGGTCAGGAGATCGAGACCATCCTGGCTAACACGGTGAAACCCCGTCTCTACTAAAAAATACAAAAAACGAGCTGGGCGAGGTGGCAGGCGCCTGTAGTCCCAGCTACTCTGGAGGCTGAGGCCGGAGAATGGCGTAAACCCAGGGGACGAAGCTTGCAGTGAGCTGAGATAAGGCCACTGCACTCCAGCCTGGGCGACAGAGCGAAACTCCGTCTCAAAAAAAAAAAAAAAAAAGAAAAGAAAAGTATAATAACTGAAATGAAAATTTTACAATAGGTGCTTAACACCAGATCTGAGCTGCAAAATTAAAAATCAGCAAACTTGAATATTGGTCAATTGAGATATTCCAGCCTAAAGAAGAGAAAGAAAAAAAGTTAAAGGAAAATAAAGTTCGGAGACCTGTGAGACAACATCAAGTATATTAACATATGTGCAATAGGAGTTCCAGCAAAAGATGTGTAAAAGAGACCCCCAAAATTGGAGAAATAATGGTTCACAATTTCCAAAATTTGAGGAAAAGAATTCATCTAGAAATCCAAGAAATTC
Source organism: Colobus angolensis palliatus (assembly GCF_000951035.1). NCBI lineage: Eukaryota > Metazoa > Chordata > Mammalia > Primates > Cercopithecidae > Colobus > Colobus angolensis. The sequence goes on from NW_012114799.1 coordinate 4,325,317, forward strand.
AATGAACTTCAAGGAGCACAACAGAAAGGGTTCTGTAATTGTAGACAAATCAGAGTCAAAATACTGAATGCCAAAAAACAGTGAGAAATTTTGAAAAACAAGAGAAAAATAATTCATCACATATAGTAGGACAACAGTACAATTAATGGTGGATTTATCATTATAATGGAAATACAAAAGCAGTGGAATGACATATTCAAGGTGCTGATAGAAAAAAGAAAACCAAAATTGCCTGTCTAGAATTCTATATCCAGCAAAATTGTCCTTCAAAAATGAAGGCAACTAGCAACAAGCAAATGGAAGCTGAAATTTATAAAGGCAATATCATTTACAAATACTCTAAAGAAAATAAAATAAGGCATAAATCTAATAAAACACTTATGAGATCAATATGCTGAAAATCATAAGAGTCAGATAAATAAAAAGCCCTAATAAATAACAGAAACTTACCACATTCTTGGCTTGGAAGATTCAACACAGTAAAGGTGTCAATTTTTCAAAATTTATTTATAAGTCTAATTCAGTTCTAATAAAAATCCCAGTAAGACTTTTTGTAGATATAGACAGGTTATTCTAAATTTTCTATGAAAGGAAAATGTCCTAATAGAACATTTACAACAGAGAAAGAAGAAAAAGGTAGAATGAATCACTTTTCCTAATGTTAAGGCTTATTAAAGAGCTATGGTAATCAATACAATATAATACTGGCAGGAAGACAGACAAAGATATCAGTGAAACAAAACAGAGACTAGAAATGGACCTACAAAAATACGCTCAATTATTTCTGACAAAGATGCAAAAGCAATTCAATGGCAAAGGGACAGTTTTTTCAACATACAACGATGGAGGTATCAGATATCAAAGGGCAAAACAGGCAACAGGCAAGAATAGGGAACCACAGCCTCACACTTTATATAAAATTAAATCAAAATGAAACACGAACTTTTAATGTAAAACTTAAAACTATAAAAGTTTTAGAAAAAAAACAGCATAGGTGAAAATATTAAGGATCTAGAGTGAGGTCAAGAATTCTTAGACTTGAGAAAAAAAGAACACTCAGTAAAAGATTGATAAATTGAACCTTATCAAAATTAAAACATTTTCAGTGGGATGCAGTGGCTCACGTCCATAATCCCAGCACTTTGGGAGGCCACGGTGGGTGGATCACTTGAGGTCAAGAGTTTGAGACCAGCCTGGCCAACATAGTGAAACCCCATCTCTACTAAAAATACAAAAATTAGCCCGGCGTAGTGGCACACGCCTGTAATCCCAGCTATTTGGGAGGCCGAGGAAGGAGAATCACTTGAACCTGGGAGGCGGAGGTTGTAGTGAACCGAGATCATTTTCTCTGTAAAAGACTTTAAAAATGAAAAGACAAATTACAAACCGGGAGAAAGCATTTGCAAATTACATATCTGACAAAAGGCATATCTAGAATACGTAAGAAACTATCAAAACTCAACATTAAAAATTAATCTTATTAGAAGAGCAAAAAGACATTAACATAGACACACACACATGTACACAGACACACAAGTGAGTGCATGTACTAAGGGTCTTCAAAAAGCTCATGGAAGATGCATATTATGAAAAAAACTATGGATGGATTTCAATGTTTTTTGCACCAAAATGTACTAACTTGTTACAACATGTCTAAACAAGATGTAGTCTGAAGCACTAAAAAGGATAAGACATCAATCTGAAAAGAGCCCCTATCAGAGAAGCATGAATTCTGCTAAAATTGAAGCAAGAACAAACATCAAATTTATGGCAAAGCCTAGGTGGAAGAATGGTGAAATCATTAATGCTTTACAAATAGTTTATGGGGACAATGTTCCAAAAATATCAGTGGTTTATAAGTGGATAGCTCATTTTGAAAAGGGGTGAGATAATATTGAAGACGGAACTCATAGCAGCAGACCATCCACATCAATTTGCAAAGAAGTTAATCTTGTTTGTGCCCTAATTGAAAAGGACAGACAATTAACAGCGGAAACAATAGCCAACACCATAGACCTCTCAATCAGTTCAGCGTATATAATTCTAACTGAAAAATGAAAGTTGAGTAACCTTTCCACTTGATCTGTGCCAGATCAGCTACAGACAAGAGCAGAGCTTTTTCTTTTTTGAGATGGAGTCTGGCTCTGTCACCCAAGCTGTAGTGCAGTGGCGCAATCTCAGCTCACTGCAACCTCCACTTCCTGTGTTCAAGTGATTCTCCTGCCTCAGCCACCTGAGTAACTGGGTTTACAGGTGCCCGCTCCCATGCCCAGCTAATTTTTGAATTTTTAGTAGAGACAGGGTTTCACCATGTTGGCCAGGCTGGTCTCGAACTCCTGATATCAGGTGATCTGTCTGCCTCGGCCTCCTCAAGTGTTGGGATTACAGGCATGAGCCACCGTGCCCAGCCTAAAAGCAGAGCTTTCAGTGGAAATTTTAAACATGTGGGATCAAGATCCCGAAGCATTGCTTTGAAGAATTGTAACAAGAGATGAGACGCAGCTTTACTAGTATAATTCTGGAGATAAAGCAATGGCTACCAAGAGGAAGTGGTCAAGTCAAAGCAAAAGTGGACTGGTCAAGAGCAAAGATCATGGCAACAGTTTTTTGAGATGCTCGAGGCATTTTGCTTACTGATTTTCTGGAGGGCCAAAGAATGACAACATCTGCTTATTATGAGAGCATTTTGAGAAAGTTAGCCAAAGCTTTAGCAGAAAAATACCTGGGGAAGCTTCACCAGAGAGCCCTTCCTCACCATGGCAATGCTCCTGGCTCATTCTTCTCATCCAACAAGGGCAATTTTGCAAGAGTTCCAATGGTAGGTAGATCTTTAGGCATCCACCTTTGAGTACTGATTTGCCTCCTCCTGACTTCTTTTTGTTTCCAAATCTTTAAAAGTATTTAAAGGGAACCCATTTTGCATCAGTAAATAATGTAAAAAAGACTGCATTGATATGGTTACATTTCCAAAACCCCCAGTTCTTTAGGGATTGACTAAGTGGCTGGTATCATCACTTAAAAAAGTGTCTTGAACTTGATAAAGCTCGTGTTGAGAAACAAAGCTTACACTTTCTAGTTTTAATTCCATTTTTTCCACAAACCATTTGAAGCCCTTTTGCATAACTGGTAAAATCTGTATGAGTTCTGTGGATCGTACTAATGTCAAGTACCTGGTTTTGACATTGTATTATAGTTATATAGGATGTTAACATTGGAGGAGACTGGGCCAAAGTACATAAGACTTCCCTGCATATCTTTTTTGCAAATTCTTATGAATTTATAAATATTTCAAAATAAAATTGGTTTTAAAATGAAGGCAAAACAAGGACATCCCCAGCCAAATGAAGACTAAAAGAATTTGTAGTTAGCATACTTGCTTTACAAGAAATACCAAGGGAAGCTTAAGGAAAATGACTCCATATGGTAACATGAATGCACAGCAAGAGATAAAGAGTACTGGAAATAGTAATCATGAGGGCAAAAATAAAAGACTGTATGAATATATATTTTTCTCTTTTCTTCTTTTAATTTCTTTAAATGGTATAAGGTTATATAAGCACAATATTTTGGAGTTTGTAACAGATATAGGTATAATATATAAGACAATTACACAATGAAAAAAGAAACAAATGGAACTATTTGAGGTAGTTTCTATATTTTTCTCAGATTATGTTAGTATTAATGAAAAGTAGATTATGATACATTAAAGTGCACACTGTAATCCCTAGAGCAATCACATGAAAAACTCAATAAGTGGAGCTTAAAAATCAGAGGAATTGGCCAAGTGCAGTGGTTCATGCCTGTAATCCCAGCACTTTGGGAGGCCAAGGCGGGCGGATTACCTGAGGTCAGGAGTTCAAGACTAGCCTGGCCAACATGGCAAAACACCATCTCTACTAAAAAAGTACAAAAATTAGCTGGATGTGGTGGCGGGCACCTGTAATCCCAGCTACTCAGGAGGCTGAGGCAGGATAATTGCTTGAACTCAGGAGGCAGAGGTTGCAGTGAGCCAAGACTGCACCACTGCACTCCAGCCTGGGCAAAAGAGTGTGACTCCATCTCAAAATAAAAAAAATAAAAATAAAAATCAGAGGAATTAAAATGGTATACTAGAAAATATTTGATTAATATGAAAAGCGATACAGAATAAACAGGGGAACAACAACAAAAAAATGAGACATAGAAAACAAATAGCAAATGATAAATGTGAAACCAATCATATCAATAATTACAATAAATGTAAATAAACTAAGCACTACAATCAAAAGAAGAGATGCTCAGACTGGATTTAAAAAGCAAGCCTCAGCCAGGAACAGTGGCTCACACTATAATCCCAGCACTTAGGGAGGCCAAGGTGGGAGGAGGGCTTGAGCCTAGGAGTTCAAGATCAGCCTGGGCAATATAGTAAGACCCCACCTCTACCAAAAAAAAAAAATTTCATTAGCCAGGTGTAGTGGCATGCATCTGTGGTCCTAGCTGCTTAGAAGGTTGAGGTGGGAGGATCACTTGAGCCCAGGAAGTTGAGGCTACAATGCGCCATGATCACATCACTACAATCCAGCCTGGGTAACAGAGTGAGACCCTGACTCAAAAAAAAACAATGAAAAAAAGGCAAGCTCCAACTAGATGCTATCTACCAGAGACACATTTTCAATTCAAATGTACAGTTAGGTTTCAAGTAAAAGGATGGAAAAAGATATACCATGCAAACAGTAACCATAAGAGACCTATAATGGCTATCTTAATATCAGACAAAATAGACTTTAAGATGAGGACTGCTACTAGAGGTAAAGAGGGATATTTCATAATTCAAAAGGGTCAATACACAAGGAAGATATAATAAATACATATGCATCTAACAAAAGATCTCCAAAACACATGTAGTCAAAACTAACAGAATTAAAAAGATAAACAATAATTCAATAATAACACTTAGAAATTATGATTTCCTTTCTCAATAATTAATAGAATGAGACAGAATCAGTAAAGATATAAAAAACTTGAATAACATTATCAACAATCATGACCTAATATTTAAAGGACACTCCATCTAACAACAGCAGAATGCTGATTATTTTCAGATGCATATGGAACATTCTCCAGAACAGACCACAAAACAAGTCTCAATAAATGTAAAATACTTAATTCAAAGTCTGTCCTCTAACTACAACAAAATCCAATTAGAAAGCAACAACAGAAAGACACTTGGGAAATCACCAAATATTTAGAAATTAAACAACACATTTCTAAATAACTCACAGGTTGAAGAAGAAAATCACAATCAAATTAAATGAAAACAAAAACACAATGTATCAAAATGTATAGGGTACTACCAAAGCATGCTTAGAGGGAAATCTATAGCCTTCAATGCTTACATTAGAAAAGAAAAAAAGGTCTCAAATCAATAGACAAAGCTTCTATCATCAAAGGAAAGCACATTAAACCCAAAGTAAACAGGATGGAATAGTAAGTGAAATTGAAATTAAGAAAAAATAGAAAGCAGAAAATCAATTTTTAAAAAATCAATAAACCTAAGAGTTGGTTATTTTAAAATTAACAAAACAGACAGACCTTTAACTATGATGATAACAGCCCTACATATGCAAATAACTGAATTTGTAATTAAAAATTTATCCATAAAGAAAAATCTGAGCCCAGATGGCTCAACTGATTAGATCAATCAAACATTTAAAGAAGAAAGAACACTAATAGTTGTCAATTTCCTTCAAAAAGTAGAAGAGGAAGGAGCACTTTCCAACTAATTTTATGAAGCCAGTATTACCCTAATACCAAAGCTAGACAGACATCACAAGAAAGGTGAAACCAATGTCCTTCATGAATATAGACCCAATATTCCTTAATGAAACATTAGCAAATCAAATCTAGCAATATATAAACAGGATTATACATGAAGAGTAAAAGAGATTTAGCACAGTAATGCAAGGTTGGTTTAACATCCAAAATTCAATGTAATATGCCTCTACATTAATAGAATAAGAATAAAAGCCAAATGATCTCATCAGTAGATGCAGAAAGAGTATTTGACAATATCCATTCATGGGGAAAAAAAGAAAAAAAAAAAACTTTGTAAAGAGCATCTATGAGAAACCTACAGCTAAATGATACCTAACAGTGAAAAACTAGTTTCCCCCAAAGCAGATACTAAGCAAGGATAAATGCTCTTGCCATACCTATTCAACAGTGCACTGGAGGTTCTAGCCAATGTAATATGGTAAGAAAAAGCAATTAAAGGCACCCAAATTGAAAAGGGAGAAAAACTGTCTTTATTTACAGATATCATGATCCTAAGGAATCTACAAAAAACTACTAAAGTAAAAAACAAGTTTAGTAGGGTTGCAGGACACAAGATCAATATACAAATATTAATTGTATTTCTATATACCAGCAATGAACAATCCAAAAATGAAATTAACAATCCCATGCACTATGGTTTCAAAAAGAATAAAACACTTACATGAAAATTAATAAAAGTGTAAGACTCATACACTAGAAACTATAAACATTACTGAAAGTAAAGATCTAAATAGAAGAGAAATTCTTTACATCCAGTAACATGGCATTAATCCCCAAATTGATCTATAGATATAATACATACACTATTAAATCCCAGCAGGTTTACTTATTTATTTATTTCTTTTTATAGAAACTGGCAGGCTGATCCTAAAACTTATATGGAAATGCCAGGGATCCAAAACAGCCAAAAACAATTGTTAGAAAGAAACACAAAGTTGGAGGATCTACACTACCTAATTTCAACACTATAAAACTACAGGAATTTAAAAAAAAAAAAAAGTGGCACTGTTGTAAAGATAGAAATATGTATAAATGAAATAGAGTTGAGAGTGCAAGGAGAAAAAATCTTTCATTTATGATGAATTAATTTTTAATACAGTTGAATGCAATTTAATACAGAGGAAGCTTGGTCTTTTCAATAAGATGGGTGGTGCTGGGACAACTGAATACCCATATACAAAGAAAGAAAATTGAACTTAAACCCTTACCTCATATAATATACAAGAATTGACAAAAATGGGTAACAGCACTAAATGTAAGAGCTAAAACTATAAAACTCATAGAGGAAAAGAGGAGAAAATCATCCTCTTTTGGATTAAGGGCCAAGATTTCCCAGACACAACACCAGAAACACAATCCACAAAGGAAAAAGTTGATAACTGGACATCATCAAAATAAAATCTCTGTGCTTCAAAAAACATCTTGAAGAAAATGAAAAGACAAGCTACACACTGGGAAAAATATTTGCAAATCATATTTCTGATAAACTACTTGCATCCAGAATATATATTCTTCATATCATTCAATCAAAGGAGTAAGACAACTCAATTTTAAAAACAGGCCAATGATTTGAGTATATATTTAACCAAAGAAGAAATCATACATGGCTAATAAGCACATGAAAAGATGCTTAATAATATTAGTCACTAGGGAAATACAAATTAAAACAAGACACTACTACAATACTCATTAACATGGCTATAATCAGACAATAACAAACGTTAGCATATGATATGGAAAAACTGGAACGCTGTACAATGCTGATGGGAATGTAAAATGGTACAGCCACTTTGGAAACCAGTTTGACAGTTTCGAAAAAGGTTAAATGTAAGACTTACCCTTGAACCCAGAAATTCCACGGCTAAGTATTTACCCAAAGAAATGAAACTACATCCATGCAAAGCCTTGTATGCAAATATTCATAGCAACATTACACATAACAGCCCAAAGCTGAAAGCAATCTATCAACAAAATATTTGTCTATCAACAAAATAAACCAAAATAAAATAAAAACAAAATATTTGTCTATCAACAAAACAAACCCACTGTGGTATATCTGCACAATGGAGTACTATTCAACAATTAAGAAGAACAAGCAACTGATACTTTCCACAACATGAATGAAATTCATTATAATCATTGAAATTTCATTATGCTAATTGAAAAAAGCAAAACACAAAAGACTGTATTGCGTGGTTTGATTTATATGAAATTTCCATAAAACGCAAACCCTACAGAAACCGAAAGCAGATCGGTGGTTACTTGAAGTTCAGAATAGAGATTGAACACAAATGGACATCCGGGAGATTTTGGGGGTGATGAAATGTTTTACAGTGGAATAATGGTGATGCACAAGTTTATAAATTCTATAACTGGCAAATTTATAATACACGAATTATACTTTAAAAAATCATAGCTCGAATAAATTCAGCAAATATGTTGCTGCCCATCTCTCCATTGCCTCCATGGCAGGGGGTCAGTGGCTTCACTTCTGTACAGGAAGGATGCTAACTGCTGTAATGAAACATGCCAAGAATTTTTTGTTAAGTTACAGCAAAGGCCGTGTCTTTGCATCACTAACATATTGTGGTGAAACTGAGTGATACTGAAGCATTTGGCTTCAGTGTGCATAAGACAACAAGAGGTCTGGTTATTCTCCACTGGGCAAATGACACTGGCCTCTCCTAATTCCACTTACTTAAGAAAATTACAAGTGCAGCACAGACAGGTCTATGTAAATTAAAGTGTCTGATTATTTCAATTAAGTCAAGTTGTTTTCTCAAATCCTGAGCAACTACCAGCCACCCGCTTGCTAAATGGTCATTGTGGATATTTTCATTGAATTCACCTAGTTAATATTAAATAAAATCTCCACTTTTTTTTTTTTTTTTGAGTCGCAGTTTTGCTCTTGTTGCCCAGACTGGAGTGGTGTGACATGATCTTAGCTCACCACAACCTCTGCCTCCTGGGTTCAAGTAATTCTCCTGCCTCAGCCTCCCGAGTTGCTGGGATTACAGGCATCCACCACCACACTCAGCTAATTTTTTGTATTTTTAGTAGAGGCAGGATTTCAAAAATCTCTACTTCTTACCATAGGAAGATAGTAGGAAAAAAGAGGAGGGCAAAAGCAGAGAGAAAGTGTCAAAAATACACAAATAAGCAAACAATATTCTCTCATCTCTGACCCAAGCACCATCATTTTCCTAAGGATTTTCAGTGGACAGCACCAAGTCTTCCCTCCCATGCATTTTCTATTTCTCCCTTCTAAACGTTTCTGATGTTGGTGAAAATAGAGGGGGAAAAAAAAAGAAAATGAACAGAAACATCATTTTCTCATCAACACTGGCTTTGTATATATGTGGGGTTTTTTTCTTGCATAACAATGCAGACCTCAGACAAATTCTGATGGCAGCTACTCACCTGAGTCCACATACCTAATCTTATACTTGAGTTAGTCTTAAGACTTCCATTTACGTTTTGTTGAGTAGCACTTACACCCAAGTACTAGAGTCTATTAAGAATTTTAGAGTATTAGACACGGGAAAAACCAGAAAGTTCACAATGTCCAAACCGCCCTACTTTACTAAAAGGGATATAAGTGGCCAGCCGCAGTGTCTCACGCCTGTAATCCCAGCACTTTGGGAGGCCGAGACGGGTGGATCGCATGAGGTCGGGAGTTTGAGACCAGCTTGACCAACATGGAGAAACTCCATCTCTACTAAAAATACAAAATTAGCCAGGCGTGATGGCAGGTGCCTATAATCCCAGCTACTCAGGAGGCTGAGGCAGGAGAATCGCTTGAAGCCGGGAGGCGGAGGTTACGGTGAGCCAAGATAGCGCCATTGCTCTCCAGCCTGGGCAATAAGAGTGAAATTCCATCTTAAAAAGAAAAAAGGGATATAAGTATATGGGGCACAAAGAAGTGAAACAAATCTTACAAGTTCCGTTAGCAACAACCTACTAGTAAGAATTCTAGCCTCTGACCCTGAATTCAGTGTTCTTTGCATTACTCCACACTATACTTTTACAACAAAGAGAAAACCATTTAAGAAGACCATGTAAGATCATTGATGAGTAAGATGACTACTTGTTCTCACCAGTGAAGCCACAAAAACATTTTGCCCCAGAACTGGAGTTTCCTATTCACTACCCGGACATTAAAATAAGGAAGTCACTGGTTGAAGATGGCAGGCAATCCCTCGTCTATAATAATTTTCATGAATGCTTAGACCTCCCAGGCATCACCAGCCCCTCCTCTGTAATCTGGGGCCAGCACATAAGGGCAGGTCTAGAAATAAATATCTGTATTCTGCTAATGCTGAAGGAATGCTCATTGCTGAAAACTGTGATCAGGTAGTAGAGTTACGTAGAAAGAAGCACCAAACACACATAGAAATTTCTCATCTTTCACCAGGTCGTGTCCTCTGCAGGGACATGGATGGAGCAGGAGGCCATTATCCTTAGCAAACTAACACAGGTACAGAAAACCAGATACCGCAGGTTCTCACTTATAAGTGGGAGCTAAAGGATGAGAACACATGGACACAAAGAGGGGGAATAACACACACTGGGGCCTATCGGAGGGTGGAGGGTGGGAGGAAGGAGAGGATCAGGAAAAACAACTAATGGGTACTAGGCTTAATACCTGGGTGATGAAATAATCTGTACGACAACCCCCACGACACAGGTTACCTATGGAACAAACTTGCACTTGTACCCTGAACTTAAAATAAAAATTTTTCAAATTTAAAACCTAACAGCTAGGTGGAGTGGCTCATGCCTGTAATCTCAGCACTTTGGGAGGCTGAGGTGGGCGGATCACTTGAGGCCAGGAGTTCAAGACCAGCCTAGGGAACATGGTGAAACCCCGTCTCTACTAAAAATACAAAAATTAGCCGGGCATGGCGGCATAAGTCTATAATCTTAGCTACTCAGGAGGCTGAGGCAGGAAAATTACTTGAACCCAAGGAGGCAGAGGTTGCTGTGGGCTGAGATCTCACCACTGCACTCCAGTCTGGGTGACAGAGTGAGACTCTGTCTCAAAAAATAAAAATAAAAAATTTAAAAATAATAAAAATTTATCTTCAAAATGTCCACAATGAACCCTTTTCATACTACTTGTAGTTACTTAGTGTATGTATGCTGAATGCCTAGTATACTGCATTTTAACAAATTAACTCTTTGAACTTATTCTTTACTTAATTGATGCAAATATTGCTGCTGTATATGTGGGTACATGCTTATATGAGTTAGAGAGAAAGGGAAAGAGAAAGAGAGAATGTACATACTGCACAGAAAACAGAGAAAGAAAAGGTTTGTGTCCACTACCATTAATTATAATAAAAGGTTTAATAACTAATGCCTCTCAAAAAAAGAAATTTCTCCTCTTTCTTTTAAAAAGTACTGCTCTGTTCTAAGAAGTCAATACACATGGATTGCCAAAGTAAACTAAACCAAAGAGTATCATCCCCTAACCCCACTACCTAGTCAGTCACTGGCCTTTTTTCTGCGTAGAACTACACGGAGCCATTTCATAATGGAACCGTGATGCACACACATATATATTGCTTTCCATCAGGGAGAGGAGTGGATTTGTGAGAACAAGTCCTATGCAGTTCTGAGTCAGACTCCGGGCGTACAATAGGCAAACAGGCATTTGGGGATATCAGGAGGCTTGAAGCAGAGATACCTGTGATTCTGACTTCCTTCTTTTCCTTTATATGAGATGTGGCCTTGCTGATTCTGAGTTTAGCTCAAAACCCAAATAGGTCCTGACTGGCTGAAAATATCACCTATTGAAAAGATACAGCACTGCATATGTTATTCCTGAATAGTGACACAAAAGGTACAAAGGGGACTATGACACAGGACAAAAGTAAGCCTAAGCATTTACAATCTGGCAAATCTGTCCTTTTGGCAGACAGGGTCAACAGCTTATCAGAGAGTCAGCCGCAGGGGCAGCTCGTCACCCCACCAATCACGCCATTGTGATACCGTCTCCCCAACCCACTTACAGTGTGTGAGCTAGCCCCAGAGTCCGGGTTTCCCACTGCTGTGATAACAAATTACCACAAATTTAGTGGCTGAAAACAACACAGATTTATTAGTTTAGAGTCAGACGTCAGAAGTCCATAATCGTCTCTCTGTTCCCTTTACTTTTCCAGCTTCCAGCTTTTTTTTTTTTTTTTTTTTTTTTGACACAGAGTCTTGCTCTGTTGCCCAGGCTGGAGTGGAGTATAATGGCGTGATCTCGGCTCACTGCAACCTCCACCCCCTGGGTTCAAGGGATTCTCCTGCCTTAGCCTTCCGAGTAGCTGGCATTGCAGGTGTGTGCTACCATGCCCAGCTAATTTTTGTATTTTTAGTACAGACAGTGTTTCACCACGTTGGCCAGGCCAGCCTCGAACTCCTGACCTCAGGTGATCTGCCTGCCTCGACCTCCCAAAGTGCTGGGATTACAGGCATGAGCCTCCATGCCCAGCCTCCTTTTCCAGCTTTTAAGGCTGCCCACATTCCTTGGCTGTTAGCCCCACATCGCTCTGTCCTCTGCTCTGTCATTATATCACCTCATCGACCTTGACCCTCCTGCCACTCCCTTAAAGGAGCTTTGTGGTTGCGTTGGGCCCATCTGGATAATCCAGCATAATCTCTCCATCTCAATATCCTTAACTTGATCCCACCTGCAAAGTTCCTTTTGCCATGAAAGGCAATATATCCACAAGCTCTGTGGATGATGGCATGGACATCATTGGGGCGTGATGGGGAGTGGAATTATTCAGCCTATCACAAATATTCATAAAACATTCTTCAGAAACATGAATGTTAATAGATGCTTCGTGTTCCAGCTTACAGGTAGGTCAAACATTCTCCTATTGCTTCTGTTAGGTTGTTTCTAAATATTTTGCTATCATTAATAATGCTGAAATAGAAAACTATGCTGTGTAAATATTTAAATATTCCTATAGTTATTTTCAGATCTAACGATCTGAGCACACGTTTAAGGCTCTTGAGAAATGCTTCCAAACTGCCTTCTGGAAAGACTTTACTTACATACTCGCCAGCAGCATTTAAGAGAGCCCATTTCACACCACTCTTGCCAACACAGAATATTATACTTTTTTAAAAAGCATTGCCAATTCAATAGGAAATGCTAGCTTAATGTTAAATTTGTATTTCTTTTCTTTCCAGTGATGCGTATACTATACATTATACTTACTGGTAACCTGTATTCCTCCCTTTGAAATTGTCTGCTCATGTCTTTTGCCTATGTCTCTGGTACAGTAGGGTATTTCGTCCTATGCATTTGAAAGATAACTGTCTTTAAGAGTGTTATACTTTTTAATTTCATCCCTTATACACGTACTTTAGAAATATCAAGTTCCTCATTTTCTTTTTGCATTTTATTTATGGATGTTTGGGACTAAATAGTTGAATCTTTATAAAAAATATTTAATTACCAGGCTTTTCACTTTGGTACATATCTTGCCTTATGTTGACTTCCTTAATTGCTTACTAGCCTAAACTGGGATATAAGAGAACATTGAACCGCAAATATTAATAGAAAACTTTTATATATTTGAGTTTTATTTAATACAAAACACTCTCATACTAAAATCAGTTAACAACCATATAGAAACAGATGACTTATTTTTTACATTTAATAATTTAAAGAGACAATTAGCAAACTACGGCCTACCACAGATTTTTATTTGATCCATGAGCTATTTGGGAAAGAAAAAAAGATATATGGATATGCAACAGAGACAGTATATAACCCACAGTGACTAAAATATGTCCTGCCTGGTCCTTTACAGAAAAAGTTATTCCAATGAAATGTATTTTAGTGTATATGGGAAGAAACAGAATACAATATACTTTTTCAAAGAAATCAATTGTCCCAATACCGTGTATTAAATCGTTCTATTTTTCAAATGTGAAATGATGCTCTTCAATTCAAAGAAGAAATAGAAATGGCCAGAACGCATATAAAAATGTATAATCTATACAATTACAATGAATTGCAAACTAAATTAATAAGATGTCATTCTATCAGATTAGAAATGATAACAAGTTTATTATATATAATTGAAACAATGTGGGGAAATGTCAACTCTGATTTTCTTGATGGAAATGTGAGAGCAACCTTCTTGGGGACAATATTACAAAAACCGTCAAAGTTGAAGTCTATGAGAATATTTGAGTCAACAATTTAAATTTCATGAATCTATCTACAGAAACTCTCAGAGAAATTCACAAGACAAAATATATATAGCTACTTCTTGAAGTACTGTTCACAACAGCAAACTAATGCAAAATTCCTACATGCCTATCTGCGCAGGGCGGGTTACTTCAGCAGAGCCGGATTGTTCAAACCCTGCACAATCCGAAAGAAAGACCTTCTTTCAAGGCTGGCCCTTGGCCAGAGACTAGGATATGAACTCTGAGCCTTTGGAATAGTCTCTCTGATAAGAGCATTTTCATATGCCTGAGCCCGTGGCCCATGCAGTCCCAGTTTCACCAGTTCATGCCAACAATGGGATATATGATTGACGCCTAGTTTTGTTCTGAGGGACTGGAGTGTGATTAGCTGAAGCCAGTCATAGAAGCGCTATCTGCCTACATAACTGAACCACAATAAAATCCTAGATACCAAGGCTCAGGTGAGCCTGCCTAGCAGCACTTTGCATGTGTTGTCACACATCATTGCTGGGAGGATTAAGGACATCCGTGTGACGTCACTGGGCATTCAAGTGGAAGCTTGCACCTGGTTTCTCTTGACCTCACCCCATGTGATATGTGCCATCTCCCTTTACTGATTTTAATCTGTATTATTTCATTGCAATAAACCATGAATATAACAGCTTTTCTGAGTCTATTGGGTCCTTCTAACAAATCCTCAAGCCTAGAGGGTATCCTTGAGGACCCCCAACACACCATCAATGAGGAATTTTGTTTAATTGATATCATGGCACAGGGTATAGCCATTGAAGGAAATAAAACAATTATGTGTGTATGAGCATATGCTCATCATAGATGCCTACGATATACTGTTAAATGATCAAGTTGCCAAATATGACCTTACATCTTAAAAAGCTATCTTAGATTGAACATTCATGATGTGCCAGGTCTTACCTAAGTGTTTCACATGTATTACCTCATTTGATCTTCACAAAACCCCTGTAAGTACTATTATCACCACTCTTTTAAAGATAAGAAAACTGTGGCACAGACAGGTTAAGTAATGGATCCAAGATCATACAGGCAGGTTTTGGAACCAGACTGTCTTGTCTCAGTGCCAGCATTCTTAACCAATGCACTATGTTGCCTCTCTCTCAAAAGTGTGCGTATCTGTAGGTGTATGTGTAATACACCTCAAAAAATATATTAATCGTTTCTTCTCCAGAGTGAGATTACAGGATGAAAAGATGTGATTTTTACTTTGAACTTTCAGATATACTGTGTTACTGATATAACAAGGCATGTAACAGTATTAATATATTAATGATATAATTTTTGTAGATTAGAAGATCTGCCTTATCACATGGCTAGTTTGTATAGGTACAGTGGGGAACTATTTCTGGTTTTTCCATTTTCTTTCACTGATCAGCCCTTGTACCATTCTGTTTTCATTTAATATCTTCAATTTACACTTCATGGTAATTCTGATTATACTATTTCCCCCTCTCCAATCTCTGCCCAAACTCTAGGCTACTTTTGCATATTTACTTTTCTAAATAAACTTCACTATCACTCTATCAAGTTCTCTAATAAAATTCCGTTAGTGTATTAATTGGAGTTATATGCACAGGTTTCACACAGGAGTATAGCCTCATTAATAAAAGAGAGTATCAATTCAGAATTTGTGATTTCAAGGCGGTTAGCTCCTGGCTGACATCTCTGTGTGTAAAGAAAAGAGTTGATGGACAAACTGACCAGTGTTGATCTGGTATTCCAGATAAATGTATAAACTAATGGGAACAGCTACATCTAAGCACCTAGGAGCTGCTCTTTTAATTAGAGGACATGATGAATTATATATCAATATCAGTATCCACAGGCCCTCTGAGGGCCTCACCAGAAGCAACTGAATCCATTCACACAACATGCTCACCACGTGCCTCCTATGTGTCAGGACTGTTCATGGTGCCTAACTGAGTAACAATCTGGGCTTCATTCCTGTCACTTACTAGCTGTGTGATCTTAGGCAAGCACCTAGCCTCCCTCATCCTCATTTTTTGCAACTGTACAATGGGAAGAATAATTTTACACATGAAAATATACACAAGAACCCAACAAGACAACACATGATAAGTTTCTAGGACAGGATAGGTTTCTCAGAAATGGAAGGGATCATTGGTACCAGCGCCACACAATAAGCCTATTTTGAAGCTGTAGCCTGTTTCCAAAAAGAAAAAAAAAACTCTAAATAATACTCCTTTTATTTCCAGCATTTTCAAATCAGTGATGTCTTCGTATATCTGAATTTCCCTTATTAGGCCCCTCATATCCAATGCAGCACTGTGCAGAGAATAAGAGAAGCAGGGCAAGAGGGAAAAGTCTCTGATGCTAGAATGGGAAAGAAAGCCCTGAGCAAATAGCTTAGACATGGGCCCAGCCGTCTTGACACAGGCGCATCCCCTGTGCTCTTGGAGAGTCAAATGCCAATCCCAAGACTGTGCTGAGAAATCAGATGTTGCTGAGGGGCTGAACAGGGGTCTGACAGCCAGGTCGTCTTCCATGGGCCCCTCCCTCCCTACCTAGGTTGAGTTATCTCCACATAGTTGCCATGGCAACCTTCCATCAGAAGCACACCACCTCCAGTTCCTCTTCAGCACAGCAAAATGTCTAGGATGCTTTTTGAAACTGATTTTGTAATATCTGTGTTTTGTATGGGAGATGTGTGAGGGACAGAGGGGGAGTTCTGGCTGTTAATCTGTGGCTCAGCAGATTAAACAAAAAACCACCACAAACACACACAATACTGAGCTAAGACAGCCTATGCTAATGGAGAAGTAAAACATTTTGACAGCCTCATTCAGCTAAGTGTCAAACACTTGAGAAAAAAAAATGGGTTTAAAAAGGAAAAACTGGCAACAAAGTACAAACAAGAACCTAAAAGGAATGAATTAAAGGCATTCCAGGTGTACAGAAGGACCTTCTAATGCTTCTAATAAAAAGGAAAAAGCAGGCTCAAATGAGGTTTATAGATCTTGGACTGGGGTGGCTAGAATATGTCAAGCGGGCCATGGCAGTTCCGACATTCGCAGGCAGTTGGGAAGGGTCCTAGATAATCACAGCTTGTTAATTTCCTGCTATGTTGCTTATAAACCTTCAGTTTTAAGCTCAACTTTAGGGTTCCTCAATCTCACACTGATGACTTTTTTTTTTCTTTTTCTGTTTTGTTTTTCTACTCTAATGACATTTTTGAACATTCTTTGCTGGGGGGCCATCCTGTGCAATTAGCAGGTCTAGCAGCATTCTTGGCCTAGTAGCACACCAACCCCCAAGAAGTAGTGACTACTTCAAGACATTGCCAGATGTCCCCTGGCGGGTCCTGCTGCTCTGCTGGAAAGGGTATTTATCCAGGCCCACTTTACAGATGAGAAAACTAAAGCCCAGAAAGGCCAAGGGGCAAGTCCAACGCCAGAGCACTGAGTTAGTGGCCAAGATGGTATTACATGCCGTGGGAGCTATTTCTGGGTTCTTCGTGTTCCATCATACTGAATTGGTAAGTGCTGGGCCTTGGGTAAAGACAACAATATTTTAGCCCAAAATAAATGTTACCAAAGGCATATTTTGAAGAACTGAGCACCACTTGATCAACAGTATATTGGGAATACTTGAATGAGAAGCCTGTTACATTTCATGGCCAACCATATGACTTTTCTCCTATAATTCCTTTCAGAATAATTCAACAATTATTTATGAAGCATTCTTAGGCATCTTAAACATTATTTAAGCAGAGAAGAGTTCCTGCTTTAGTGAATTTGTGGTGCCATGAAGAGACAGTATGACAAGTTCATCAGTCACCACGGCACATGTAGGAGCGAACTTCCATAAGAAAATTTCCAACAAAGTCATATGGAGGCTCAAAAGGGAGAAAATTCACATTTGTCTGGAAATCAGAGACACCATGTAGGAAACAGCCCTTGAAAAGGGCTTTGCAGGATGGCAAAAGCATTCTAGAAAGCAGTGATAATACCATGAAGTTAGGAAGCAAGGAACCACAGATTAGGACCACTGACTTGCCCGATTGCCTAGGACTCAGGGAACACAGAGCAGGCAATGAGCTAGCAAGAAAAACCAGAGGCCATAGAAGGGAAGGCTTTGTGTGCCTCTCTGGACATTGGTTAGTAATTTGTTTACAACTGGGCTTTCAAGCAGATAAGTGATCTAAATGAGGAAAATTGTTTCAACCATAACTACACAAAATAAATAAATCAGAGATGGGATGGACTGCAGTGCCATCACTGACTATGTCAAGAAGGTGTCTTAGTCCATTTGAGCTGCTATAACAACATACCTTAGACTGGGTAACTTAAATAATAGAAATTTCTTATTCACAATTCTGGAGGCAGGGGTGTCCCTGATCAAGGTGCAGCAGATGTGGTATCTGATGAGGACCTGCTCTTTGCTTCACAGGTGGCACCTTGTTGCTGTGTCCTCAAAGAGTGAAAGGAGAGGGGAGCTGCCTTCAACCTCTTCTACAAGGGCATGGACCCCACTCATGGTGGCAAATCCTCACGTCTTTATCATGCCCCAAAAGGCCCTACGTTCTTAATACCAACACAATGGAGATTAGGTTTCAACATGAATTTTGGAGGGATACATTCAGACCATAGAAGAAGGTTTCTGAGGCACAATCTGGTTAAAAGGAGAGAGTACCACAAGGCACTCTGTCATTCCTGGCCTGGAGCACTAAAGACAGAAAGAGGCTATTATACTGGTCTAAGCAAAAGGTACTGCAATTGCTGGCCTGGGGTTGGAGTGGCAGGAATAGGACAGTCCAGGACAAATACACGAGATGACAGAGACACAAGTGGTCGGGAGGTGAGGGAGGAGGATAGGAAGAAATGTAATCATTATCTTCCAAATCTTAGTGACTGGAAGAATCATGGTGCCATGAGCAGAAACCCTGAGACCAGAGGAAGAACTAATCCTAGGGAAGAATAGGAATTTTTAATGTCATGCAGACACTTAATACAAGTTCCATAAAAAATTAGAAAGATAGGAGCTTTGGCAAAAGATCAGGACCACAATTTAGTTCACAAAGAGACTACAGATTCTGTACAAGGATGGCACTTCAAGGTCTAACCATAGCTTAGATCCCTATAGAAGAAAAGAGTGAATAAGAACAGTCTTAAAATATGCCTGGTTTAGGCCAGGCGCAGTGAGTCACGCCTGTAATCCCAGCACTTTGGGAGGCCAAGGCAGGTGGATCACTTGAGGTTAGGAGTTCGAGACCAGACTGGCCAACATGGAAAAATCTTGTCTCTACTAAAAATACAAAAATTAACCAGGCGTGATGGTGTAAGCCTGCAATCCTAGCAACTCGGGAGGCTGAGGTGGCAGAATCACTTGAACCCGGGAGGCGGAGGCTGCAGTGAGCAGAGATCATGCCACTGCACTTTAACCTGGGCCACAAGAGTGAAACTCTGTCTCGTATATATATATATATCTGGTTTAAGATGCAAAAGTAAGAGGAAGGATGAGAAAATGAAGTCTCTAAGGAATTTCTCTTTCTCTAGGTAGAAGTAGAAGAGAACACAAACACAGGCAGTGAAAGTTCAAGTATGACAGAAAGATCAAGTAACATGGGGCGTGAACAAAAGCCTGTGTGCCTCAAGGCCAGGCTCGGTTTTCATGAGGCAGTAGTACAGCAGAGGAGGAAATGGGCTGCTCTCTGGAGTCAGACAGACTCGGTTCACAGCCAGGCTTTGGCACCTGCCGATTACGAGATAGAGGACAAGTTACAAAGCTGCTCTGTGCCTCATTTCCATCAATAAAATGAGGATAATTCCATTCTCTCCATGTAAGCTGTAGAGAGGTTGAGCATGTAAAGCACTTAACTTAGTGTCTGGTCCCATGAACAATAATTCAAGACCAGCTCCTCCTCCACCCTCACCCAGACGGGAGGACCACAAGGCAGTGACTGGGTGAGAAGGACCGGGCTGCACATCTCCAGCTAGTGCTTTTGGTTGAATGATTGGATATGTCATGGCATGAACACGATAGAGGAACCAGCCAAGGAGAAAACAGGATTAAGGTGGAGGGGGAGAAGGAGTGGGATGACAATTTAACACAATACGACAGGAATCCACCAACTCTTTCTGAAAAGAACCAGACAGTAGATATTTTAGGCTTTGGGTGCATATAGTCTTCATCAGAACTACTCAACTCTACCCTTGCACAGCAATTATGTAAACAAATCTCAATAAAACTTTATTTACAGAAACAGGCAGTGGTTGGCCCGTAGGCCGTAGTTTGCTAACCTCTGTAATAAAAGATGTACTAACGCCAAGCAAGGCAAAGTTTCTTCAATCCCTAACTCTAGAATAGCTGCTAAGTTTAGAGAAAAGGGTAAAAGAGAGATGAGAAACATATATTGAACAAGTGAGATCAAATTTTAAAGAATCTCAGCCAGAAGAATCTCAAGTATGACAACTGGCTTCACATGTGTAATGTGTCATTGCTGTTGATGGAAAAGGGGACAGGAGGAAAGACAGTGAGACTGGCTTAAAAATATGAAAAGTTCTCATGGAAAAGAATAAGAGAGTTAAAGAAACACGTAAGTAAAAACATTTATGAAAATCCATCTACATTGAAAATTGAGAGAATTACAGTCTCTGACTCCTTGCTGAGTTTTCTGTGCTGATTGGAGAACGTGAATACTACAACCCGGACTTGTTCCCAGTGCTCAGTAGAGCGCTCTTCTATCTGTTGGCTCTGTGCATCCCTGAGCCACCCCCTCAGGTTCCCACCCAACTCCAAGATTGCCCCCTTAAAATATCTCCTACTTCCTTTGCTAAAGGAATAACAATTCATCCTCTATCCCTTTTCCATCAATCTCGGAGTGACAAAATCTTCTAAGATCCTTGGACTAACAAGTATTACACTAGAGGGACCAAAATAAGCATTCGATACTGCCAGAGTCCTAGAAAATGTCTTCACTAGAATAGAGGAGACACAAAGACAAATGACTCTACTCTTATCAGAATGTCATTAAAGTCTTTAACAGGTGAGAAAAGACAACGAAAAAACCAATAAACCCATGTAGAAAGAGAGAAATATGGAAACCCAGACACAGATAAAGGCCTCCCAGCTTCAGAGAGGAGAGGGTGAGTACTTGCAGCCAGGAGCAAGGAAAAATGAACAGGGGATCTCAGCCAGCATTGAAGCAGGGGCAAGATCGGCAAAAGCAGGGATTGGGAAAGAGTGTTCCAAGTGGAACAGACCATGTGGGTGCGGGCACATACTCAAATCAGCAAGCAGAGACCCCATGAACGACATTCGGGGTTGACACTCATGGGGGAGACAACAGAATGGTCCTGCTGGTTGTTAAAATCCCCCAATCCTCCATATCAGAAGGTATGTGGCTGCTAGCTGGCTCTTCTTCTCCTGCCTTATGCAACTCTTGCTACCTCCGTCCTGGCCACCCTCCCTTTCGCTTCCCCCATGGAGTTCTCTGCATTGTCTCTGCAATCCAGTCACTAACACAAGGACATGTGGATCAAGGGTCTGCCAGGACCTGGTCTAGCACTAAGCGCGTTGTCAGGGCTGTGCCCACCACACCACACCAGTGATCAGAAGTCTGTCCCTTTCGTCACTGGGCTCTGACTGGCTGGCCAAGACCAGGCACAGGCACCAGATCTAAAGGGGCTTTAATGGAAAACTGCTTCAGAAATCCAGACTTGTCTCTACAGCCCACAAGAAGTCCCTGCAAGGTTTTGTTAATTTATTTACTTGCCAAGGTTTCTTTAGGGAAACCATAAACATGTACAGCAGCTCCTATATAGCATCTTTTGTTCAATGTCATTTCATTATCTTGAAACCACCACTGCAAAATTATAACTGAGACAGTGAAAGAGACCTGACCTAACCAACTTCATCCGGCTTCTAACCTCCAAGCTGTCCTTGTTCATTCCTGGGCATAGGGTGAACTAACTTTGGGAGGAGCTTAGTTTATAGTTCATAGTTTAAAACAAAGACCACAACAGCCCTTTCCCAAAACAAACCTCCTTCTTGCCTGGGGACTAGACTGCCTTTGTAGGACTAACAAATTAGCCAAAAGATTAGAAATTATGATTTAGGAGTCATGCAGCTGGAGGCTCCAAGATTCTGACCCTTTCCAAATTGCTCCTGGGGATAATATTACCACGATAAACCTAAGAGCAGTGCTTGATATATTTTGTAGACCCTGCACTTGATGGATCAGCTGGTACCATCCAAATCAATAAACTGGCTCATCTGGTCTTCTGGTCCCCACCCAGGAACTGACTCAGGGAAAAGGACAGCTTAAACTCCCTATGATTTCATCTCCGACCCAACCAACCAGCACTTCTGACTCACTGCCCCCCACCCACCGCGCTCACCACATTATCCTTAAAAACTCTGATCCCCGAATGCTTGGAAAGACTGATTTGAGTAATAATAAAACTCCAGTCTCCCACACAGCCAGCTCTGACTGAATTACTCTTTCTCTATTGCAGTGCAGTTCCTCTCTCTTGATAAATTGGCTCTGTCTAGGCAGCAGGCAAGGTGAACTGTTGGGCAATTACAAAACGTTGATGAGAAAAATCACCCAATTCCCCAGCAGGGCCACGCTCTGTGTGGAGTTGGCACATTCTCCCCATGTCTGCATGGGTTTCCTCTGGAGACTCCAGTTTCCTCCCACACCCCAAAGCTGTGCATGTGAGGTGAACTGCCAAGTCTACATGGTCCCCACTCATACTATATGAGTGAGTGTGGGTGTGCCTGAGTGTGCCCTGAGATGGGATGGCGTCCCGTCCAGGACTGGTTCCTGCCTGGCATCCTGTGCTGCCCCCCTCAACGTAGAACTAGAATAAATAGGGTGAAAAAATGAGTGAATCAATAAACGAATGAATAAATATAAATTATTGTAAAATAAAAATTCATCAAGTTTACTGTAATCATTACTAATTCATAACAATATCCAACATAGGCTGAGTGTGCTCAGTGAGTCCACCCTACTTGTGATTGTTTTTCAGCTGCTTAGTGGTAGGAGGTGCTCCTGATGATTTTTGCTTTGCAAACATTTATTCCTTGAATGAACCCACCACCACCACAACCACCATCACTCACCAATTCACCAAAAACTGGGTAAATAATTCTCTTACTGGTTTTTTCTTAAACTTTCTTAAATATATGTGCAGCTCACATTTATTTCAATGTTTAATATTAGAAGTGTTTTGGGTCTTTATTTGGAAGTTTGATGATGTGTTTGTAATAAGAAATATGCCTTTAGGAACTTAGCTCTCGCTTATATTAATGAGCCTACGGTAAAATTGGTAAGGTCAGTTTCCAAGAACCAATCAACAATGTTAAGTGGGACTTACTGTGCATGGCTTAAAAAAGTAAACTGCACAGAACAGGGTTAAGCAATCTTCCAAAAATATTTGGTGAATATTCATCCTGCTTTTTTAACACAAATAGAGATGTATTAATATATACACTGTTTTGCCTCTCACCTTTTAAAAAATTTACCAATGTACTTTGGAGCTTGTTCCATATCAGCAAACAGACACAAACCTCATTATTATTAATAGCCACAGGATATTCTATGCATCATATTACTCTACCATAATTTATTTAAGCAGGGCCCTGTTGATGGACACAGAGGTTATTACCCACTTTTGCCGTTACAAAACATGACAGTAAACATGTCAGCAAACTGTGTGTCAGACTTTTTGCACACACATCTGCGTAAATCTGCAAGATAAATCCTAATAGAAGTGGAAGATGTTAATCAAAGGGCATGCATCATTGAAAGCTCCTGAATGAGTAGGAAAGTCAAGAAAAGGAGGCTGGCAGGATCAGAGACATCTGTGTCAAGGTGGGAAATCTGGACAGAAGAGTCAAGAGGATTAAAGGAAGGAAGATGATGGAGAAAGACCATTTAGGAGGTGCTAGTAATGCGCTGGCAAGAGAACATGAATGAAGACAGGGGTAATGGAGAGAATACAAGGAAAGGGATTTAGGACCAATGCAGGAGAAACCGCAGAGGGAAAAATTAATTGTTAGTGACCGATGGGGACAGGAACAGGGAGCAGAGTGGGTGGGTAGGACAGTGAGAAAAGGAGAGGGGAGAACGAAAGGCTCCAACAGTGTTTCCAAGCCTGAGATGTCAGGAGGACGCGGGTGCCAAAACAACACCCTCACCATGGGAGATGCTGAATTGAATGAAGGTGAGCTCCATGGTGCATGCGGTGACCTTGAGATGTTTATAAGACAACCAGGTAGATGTTTTTAACAGTGGCTGAAAATGTGCCATGGAACTCAGAAGGGACAGGAATGGGAACAGAGATTTAGGCACCACCCACAGAGGTGATGGCTGAAGCCTGGGATGGGACAAGGCCACCCAGGGAGAAAGCGGTACAGACCGCCAAGTGCCACTTCTCTCTCGGTTCACCAACATGTAAGAAAGAAGAGGATGATCTGACACCTGGACCCACAGTCATCTATCAACACAATCTGAAAAAACACCAAAGGAAGTAAGACTGAAGCTGCGTTCAACCGAGCTGGCACTGAGCAGAATCAACACAGGAGTGAAGGAAAGCAGTAAAATCAGAGTGGATTTTTCACAGGACAGGAAGACTGTTTGGCATTCATAAGCTAAAGAGAAGGTTTAAGTGAAGAAGGCAGAATATTGAAGAAGAGACAAAGGAGATAACAGATATATGGAAAAATCTCAGGACAACTGGCCCCAAGTGCCTCATCATCACGACTGACCATCTGAAAATTACCCTATTGTGTAGTACTGCCATGGTCTCTTTCATTTGTGGTTTCTGGTTCCATTTCCAATTTTCTGGTAGCTTTTGCTTCCATTGGAGATGCTGTGAGCCACTAATCCCCAATGGTGTTTCTGCAGTAAGAGAAGCTTCTAACAAAGAGGCTCACAGCAAAATGTCACTGACACAGGCTGTCGTCTAAATGTGCTGTTTTTGTGTAACCTTATCCATGGAGGACTCTTTTGTCTAGTTATAGCAAACCGTCTGCTAAATCAGAAATAAAGATCTAGAAAATGCCACAGAAACAAGCAGCAACACAAAAGAAGACATACCACTCTTTCCGAGGCCCAGCGTATTAGGTACTTTTCAAACCAGTGTTGACAATGAAATTAAAATATTTTTTCTGAATATGCCCCACGTCTCCCAGGAAAGGAAGATATTAATGTTTCTTTTTTGGCTCATTCCTTTATTGTCAGGTCAGTAATAGCATTAAATTCAGCCAGCCGCTTCTTTCAGATATTAAATTATCTTCTTATTCACTTCTTTCCTAGACACAAAGAGCACTTACAATTCAATTTTCCTTAAAAATAAACCCCAGTTTCCCCAGAGTATAGTTTATCTAAGACTTTGGTTCTCTTTACTGCCATTTCTATTTCCTGGTAACAAAGTCCTAATTTTTAAAGTACTAGTTCTACAATCAGTACTTGGGAAAAGGTTAAAACTCAAGTCAATACTATGGGATATGACATACAAAATCAGAAGGTAAAATTATAAAAGGCAGAAAAGGAAGTGATGAGCCATGCTGTGCAACATCTGTGTTAAAGATGGCGGGGCACAAGGACCAGGGTCCTTCCCCATTTCATTAATTCCTAACAAACTGATGAAAAATACAGCCTTCTCCCCTGGCCTCCACCCCCAGAAGAAAGAAAAAGGAAGTAGATAAAAACTTTACCCAGCAACCCCAAAAAAGAAAAGAAATGGCTCTTGCAGGGTGCCTAACCTGCAGAAGATGACAATATACTGAAAATTCTCACTAATACACTCCAATTTCAAGGAAAGCAAGATGAGGAAATGGATAATAGCCTAGAAAACCCAAGCAAAATGGCATTGGTACCATCGCTGCAGTATCTCTAGACCTCAGCAGAGGCCATGAAAACTGTCAACAGTTCTTTGGGCAGCTCTCTATGAACCGGGGAAATGCTTCAAGACTGAGACTAGCCTCCAACCCATGGAAAAAGACACATCCCAGGGGGACAGACCCTGGTTTAAGGCCTTTAACCAAATCTCAGAGAAGAAAGCACAGCCCAGGTCTCTCAAAACAGGCTACACCCAGACTCAGCCAAGCTCCATCCCCAGACCCCTTTACCTACCATGCACCTTCAGATCATAGAAAACTTACATGTAATACTCAATGTCCTCAAACTGCAGCTCAGAGAGGAAGGCAAACAGGTCTCATTTAAGACAGGAAAGATAACATGAAGAAATCAGCTTTACTTTATTAAAACAAAGAATAGTTGTAGATAAAGCTGTCCATGTTCAGCTGAGCAATATGACAAACAGCAAGCATGTGTGTAAGCATACTGCAAACAGCAAAAAGAAAGGTTCAACGCATCCTTGAGAAAATGGATGAAGATGCAGTTGGAAATAAAACATTAACTAGAAAAACAAAAGGGAATTGCCCATGAATACAAAATTTCAGTAGTAATCAAAATTGATATAAGGGTAGTCAAATAAACAATCGCAAACAACATAAAGTGCAGAAACAGGCCCACATATATATGGTCAATTGATTTTCAACAAAGATGCCAAGGTATTTCAAGAACCAAAAGAAAATCTTTCTAAAAAGTGGTGGTGGAATAATTGAATAGTCAACTGTAAGAAAAAACGGACTCTGATTCCCACCTCACACCATATACAAATAGTAACTAGAAACTGATTGTGGGCATGAACATAAAAGCTAAAACGATAAAACTTCTAGAAGAAAACATGAGAAAATATCTTTGCAGACTGAGCATAGAAAAAGATTTCTTAAAATAGCATAGAAAGCAATACCATTCAGAGAAATTAAACTTTTAACTTCTGTTCAGAAAGACATGGTTAAGGAAATAAAAAGTCAAGCAACAGACGGAGGGAGAAAACATGTGCAATACATATATCTGGCAGAGGAGCCACTAAAAATATATATACAAAGACATAGTCAAAAGCACAATAATTAAATTAAAATGGAATACTAAAACACGTTCAAATCATTCAAAAAGGTCAGGAAAAGACAAAGAAAAAATAGATAATTAAATGGTATATCTAAAGAAAAGCACATCAATAATCATATTAAATATGAATGCTCTAAATGCACCAATTAAAAAACAGAGGTTATAAGGATTGCATTTTTCAAACAAGCCAATTATGTGCTATCTACAGACTACTTACCTCAAATATAATTATATAAATAGGTTAAAAGCCAAATGTAAAAAGATATACCATGTCAACATGAATCAAAAACAAGCTAGAACGAATATATTAATATCAGACAAAGTAGATTTCAGAGCAAAAACAACTACCAAGGATACAGAGAGACATTACATAATGGTGAAGGGTCGATTCATCAAGAAAACATAACGTACTAAATTTTTTTTTTTTTTTTTTTTTGAGACGGAGTCTCGCTCTGTCGCCCAGGCTGGAGTGCAGTGGCCGGATCTCAGCTCACTGCAAGCTCCGCCTCCCGGGTTTACGCCATTCTCCTGCCTCAGCCTCCCGAGTAGCTCGGATTACAGGTGCCCGCCACCTCGCCCGGGTAGTTTTTTTGTATTTTTTAGTAGAGACGGGGTTTCCCCGTGTTAGCCAGGATGGTCTTGATCTCCTGACCTCGTGATCCGCCCGTCTCGGCCTCCCAAAGTGCTGGGATTACAGGCTTGAGCCACCGCGCCCGGCCCCTAAATGTATATTTACCTAACAGCAGAGCTTCAAAACACATGAAAAAAAAAGAACTGAAAAAAGAAAAAGACTGGTTATTAAGACCAATACATGATTTTTTTTTTTCTGAAATGGAGTTTCGCTCTGTCGCCCAGGCTGGAGTGCAGTGGTGTGATCTCAGTTCACTGTAACCAACCTCCACCTCCTGGGTTCAAGCAATTCTCCTGTCTCAGCCTCCTGAGATGCTGGGATTACAGGCATGTACCATCATGCCCAGCTAATTTTTGTAGTTTTTAGTAGAGATGGGATTTCATCATGTTAGCCAGGTTGGTCTCGAACTCCTAACCTCAGGTGATCCACCTGCCTTGGTCTCCCACAGTGCTGGCATTACAGGCATGAGCCACCGTGAACGGCCACCAATCCACAATCATAGTTGGAGACTTCAAAACTACTTTCTTAAACAGATAGAACTGGTAAGAAAATCAGCGAAGATGTGGAAGAATGGAACAACACCAGTATCCAACCGGAACTAATTGAAATTTACACAATACCATACCCCATAACAGTAGAATACACATGTGTTTCAAGAGCACATGGAACATTGACTAGGATAAACCATATCCTGGTGCATAAAACATGAAGTGTATCCCCTGACTATAATGGGATGAAATTAGCAATCAACAATGGAAAGATGACAAGAAAATTTTTAAACATTTAGAAATCAAACAACGCAACTATAAATAACCTTGACTTAAAGAGGATGCTTCAAAAATGAATTTGAAAACATTACAAATGCAACAAAAATGAAAATACAGCATATCAAAATTTGTAGGATGCAGACAAAGTACTGCTTCAAAGGACGTTAGATCATTAAATGCTTATATTTTTAAAGAAGGCAGGTATCAAAGCAATAATCTTAGTTTCTACCCTACAAAAAAAGAGATGAACAAAGAATAAGCATGGCAAGCAGAAGTAGAGAAATAAAAAAGAGATCAGAAATTGAAATTGAAAACATTACAAAGGCAAAATCAATGAAACAAAAAGCTGATAATTTGAAAAAGAAATATGTAAACCTCTAGCAATGTTGACACAAAAAGAGAGAAGACACAAATTACCAATATCAGAACTGAAAGAGGAGACATCACTAGACCCCACAGACATTAAAAGAATAAGTAATACAACAACTTTATGTACCTGTATATTTCAATTTAGATGAAACTGATCAATTCCTCCCTAAACTACCAAAACTTACTCAAGATGAAAAAGATAAATGGAATAGTACTCTAACTGTTACAGAAATAGAAGCCCTAATTTACAGTCCTTCTCTGGAGAACAAATCTCCAGGCCCAGGTAGTTTTACTAGCAAATTCTACTGAGAATTTAAGGAAGAAATAACTCCAATTCCACACAAAGTCTTCTGGAAAATATAAGAAGAGGTAATAATTCTTAAGTTATTTTATGAGGCCAACATTATCCTGATACCAAAACCAAAGAAAGTATAAAAAGAGAAAACTACAGACCAAGATTCTTCATGAATATGATGCAAAAATCCTCAACAAAATACTAGTAAAAAGAATTCAGCAAAATATATGAAACAATAACATACCCTAAACGAAGTGAGTTTATCCTAGGAATGCAAGGCTGGTTCAGTACTCAGAAATTAACTAATGCAACCTAACATATTAAGAGTATAAACTATTAAAAATACATGATCACATCAATTACAATTGTCAAAATTCAATATTCATTCATGTAAAAAAAAAAAAAACTCTTAGGAAACTACAAATAGAAGACTTCCGGGAGCTGATAAGAATGTTCATTCTCACCATTCCTATTCAACATTACACTAAAAGTCTTAGCCAGTACAGTAATGTAAGAAGAAGAAATAAAAGGCATACAGATTGGAAAGGAAGAAATAAAACTGTCCTTATTTGCAGATGATATGATTTTCTAAACAGAAAATCTCAAGGAATCTTCAAAAAAGCATAAAAGAAACTCCTAGGACTAATAAGTAAAGTTATCAAGTATGCAGGGTATAAGATAAACACACTAAAATCAGCCATATTTTTATACATTGAAAACGTATAATTGGAAATAAGTTTTCTAAAGTATTTACAATAGTTCCAAAACATTACATTCAGGTAAATCTAATAAAATGTGTGCAGTAACAGTATGCTGAAAGAAGTTAAAGAAGTTCTAAATAAATGGAGAGACATACTATATTCAAGAATTGAAAGACTAAACAGAGTAAAGATGTAAATCTCTGTAAATTTATCTATAGATTTAAGAAAAGGCCATTGAATTCCAGAAATATTTTCCAGATACACACAAGTTGATTAAAATTCTTAGGGAAAGGCAAAGGAACTAGAACAACTAAAACAATTTTGAAAAAGAAAAATATTAAAGGAATACACTACCCAATTTGAAGACTTACTAGAAAGCTACAGTAATTAAGACCATGTGGTATTAGCAAAAGAAAAACAAGTAGATCAGAACAGAGTCCAAAAACAGACCCACAGAAATATGGCCATATGATTTCTTTCACAGATAGTAATGCTATTCAATTTAAAAAGATGGGCTCTTCAACAAATGATGTTAGAACAACCAAACATTCATATGCAAAAAATAAGTCACAATCTATACACATCATAATTAGTTGTAATCTATACCTCAGACATCAAAAATTAATTCAAAATAGATAAATCTAAGTGTAAAACATAAAACTATCAAAATTTTAGAAAAAACATAGGAGAAATCCTTTGGGATCTGAAGTTAGGCAAAGAGTTTTTAGACATGACACAAAAAGCATGCTCCATAAAAGAAAAAATTGATCAACTGACTTCACCAAAATGAAAAACATTTTTCTGCAAAAAAG
Organism: Colobus angolensis palliatus; assembly: GCF_000951035.1. Lineage (NCBI taxonomy): Eukaryota > Metazoa > Chordata > Mammalia > Primates > Cercopithecidae > Colobus > Colobus angolensis. Next base: position 4,355,884 of record NW_012114799.1, read on the forward strand.
ATGTTTTAAAGAGAATGAAGAAAACAAACTACCCATTGGGAGATAATATTTTCAAATCACATATCCAACAAAGGTCATGTATCCAGACTGTATTAAAAACTGTCAAAACTCAACTGTAAGTAAACAACACAATTTTGAAAAATGGTTAAAAGACTTGAAAAGCCACATCACTAAAAAGATATACAAATGGCAAACAAGCACATGAAAAGGTATTTGACGTCAGTACCTATTAGGGAAATGCAAACTAAAACCATGAGATACTACTACATACCTGTTAGAATAGCGTAAGTTAAAAATGCTGCTTATACCAAATGCTTACAAGAATGTAGAGGAACCAGAACTCTTATACATCGCTAGTAGGAGTACAAAATGGTATAACCAGTCTTGAAAAACAGTCTGACAATTTCTTATAAATTTAAACATACACATGCTATATGACCCAGCAATCCTGCACCTAAGTATTTACCCTTGAACAGGGTTCAACCTATGTCCTCAGGCCAAATCCAGCAGCAGCTGCACTGCGCCAGGGTCCTTTTCATTGATGTATTGTTTATGGCTGCATTTGTGCTATAAGAGCAGAGTGGAATAGCTGTAACAGAGACTACATGGTCAGCAAGGCCAAAGATATTTACTATCTGGCCCTTTACAGAAAAAGTTTGCCAACATCTGGTCCAAAAAAGAGAAAACTTATGTTAACACAAGAACCTGTATGCAAATATTTATGGCATCTCTAGTCATAATTACCAAAAACTGGAACCAACTCAAACGTCCCTCAATAAAAGAACAAATAAACAAACTGTGGTGTATCTATATAATGCAATGCTATGCAAGAATAAACAGGAACAAACTATTGATATATACAATTTGGATGAATCTCAAAGGCATTAAGCTGAGTTAAAGAAGACAATCTCAAAAGGTTACATACTATACAATTCCACTATATGACATCCCCAAAAAGACAAAACTATAGTGGCAAGAACAGATCAGTAGTTGCCAGGGTTTAGGTGTTGGGGGTATATATAAAGTGACTTTTGAGGGATAATAAAATTGTGCTGTATTCTGATTATGGTGGTAATTAACACAAATCTTACAACTGTTAAAAGTCATAGTACTGTATACACTAAAAAACAAAGTTGATTTTACTCTATGCTAAATTAGAAAGTAAAAATTTTTAAAGATAAACTTTACTCTTAATATTATGATTTCCTTGTAGAAGATATTTATTCACTTACAGTATCTGAGGATTAACATGCAAACATAATCTCAATGTGTAACTTACGGATTTTTTTTTTTTTTTTTAACAGTCTCACTCTGTCACCCAGGCTAGAGTGCAATGGTACGAACTCAGCTCACTGCAACCTCCACCTCTCGGGTTCAAAGGATTCTTCTGCCTCAGTCTCCTGAGTAGCTGGGATTACAGGTGCCCACTACCACATCTGGCTAATTTTTTTATTTTTAGTAGAGACAGCATTTCACCATGTTGGCCAAGCTGGTCTCAGACTCCTGACTTCAGGTGATCCACCCGCCTCAGCCTCCCGAAGTGCTGGGATTACAGGCATGAGCCACCGTGCTTGGCCTAGATGGCTTTTTTAGTTGTTGGTTTGCTTCTTTTCAGCATCAACCCTCATTCTATGCTTTTATTTATTTATTTATTTACTTATTTAGAGGCATAATTTCACTCTGTCACTCAGACTGCAGTGGCACAATCTCGGCTCACTGCAACCTCCACCTCCTGGGTTCAAGGGATTCTTGTGTCTCAGCCTCCCAAGTAGCTGGGATTACAGGTGTGCACCACCATGCCTGGCTAATTTTTGTATTATTAGTAGAGATGGGGTTTCATCATATTGGCCAGGTTGATCTCAAACTCCTGACCTCAAGTGATCCACCTGCCTCAGCCTCCCAAAGTGCTGAGATTACAGGCATGAGCCACCATGTCTGGGCCATTCTGTGTTTTTAAACTAAATACAAATCCTGGGACAATAAGGGGGTCAGGGATGTGAACCCATTGTGGTTGGACTCATGATGAAGGCATACAAGAAACAATTCCAGGAGACCACAGGATAAGTCATATTCATAAACTATTCATCCTCACACTCTGCATCCACCTGGAGTTGTGTAATTGATAAGAGGCAAGTCAGCTGAAGTTCATTCCCAATGTGGGTCCCTTCTTCCAGTTTCTCAGAATACACTGTCAGCACTGACAAAGGGCACCATATGCCAAGCCCCCAGCTTGAGAAGTAACAGGAATACAGGCTCGGGAAATCCAGACCTGCCAATCATCAGCCTTGTGCCTTGGCCAAGTCATTCAATCTCTGCATGCCTCAGTTTCCTCATTTATAAAAGGAAGAGTCCCAATATCCTCTACATTGCTTCCAGCTCAAATTGTTTATATGATTATTATCTTCCAGTTCATTAGTCAAAATGTCTAGGAGCTACATTTATTAAACATTAAAAAAGAAAACTGACATAGAAGGAACATTTATGGCAAAAAGGAAACCAATCACAAAAGAAATAGTCTCAACCTTTTTATAAAATTTAAAGAGGAAGACTCTAGTTTCCCCCAGCATCCCCCATCTCTCAAAAGTGCCTGGAAGCAAATGGTCTCTGAATGTGCTACCAACCTCCAAAATCACTGACAGGATCTTCTCCAAAAATTCCTGAGTACTCATGGACAGTGGGGTTTGCATCTGGACCCTCAATCTGTCGCACTGTACATTAAGCAATAAGGCTCAATATAAATTGTGGAAGTTATAGACTAGGTCACAACTGATAGAGGGATTTACATTCCGTACACCCCACAGATACTAAGAAAATAGCTGACAGATCAAAACCACATCACCCACCACCAGTTTTGAGCATTTGGAAAACCTACTGAAACAGGAAACTTTTCCTGACTCCTTCACAGGTGGGAACTGGAGTGCATGGATGCTAGAGCTAGCTGGCCGCTTCATTGCCAGCAGGGGCAGACCCCACTCACTCAGTCCCACTGTGTTCCACCCCTTGCAGAGTGGGGAGCATGGGTAAGTGGGTGCAGGAGCCAGGGCAAACGCTTTTGGATGCTGACAAGAGCAAAACTCTGTGTGGCCCCGTGGCAGCATCTAGGAGGGTGCCCACAACCCCTGAAGCCCCAGAAAGTGTGTTACAGTCAGTGCTCTTTTAGTGCTGTCCACAGATGGCTTAAGTGTTAACAGCTCAGTGGAGGGTCAGCATGACAGCCTTTTGCACCTGCACCTGAACTCTTGTCCGGCGTCCAGAAGGAATGAGGTCACACAAACAAATCAGAGATGGTAAATGTGGGAGACTGTACTGGCGATGAAAGTGGCTCTCAGCAGGAAGGACAACTGAAAAAGGGATGGAGTGGGAAGATAATCTTCCCCAGGAGTCTGACCATCCCCAGTTGGACTCCTCTCTGAAGCAACACCATCAAGCCATCCCTCTGAAGTCAAGCTGCTTCTCTCCAACGTCTAACCATCGTCTCTGGCATCCCACTGCTTCTCCTCTTCTCTTCTCTGCTGTGTGGAACCTGGGGTTTTTATGGGCACAGGATGGGGGTATGAGACAGGCTATGGGTGGTTTTGGAAAAGGGAACATTTGAGCAGGAAAACAGGAATGCATGCTCTTACTTTGGGCCACAGTTCTAGGCTTGAAGATGGGATGGTTGCTGGGGACCCACCCTCTTCTACCCAGAATTTCCCTATCTCCTGTCCCTATCACTACCTGATGAGTAGGAAAGATTCATATTAAGGATATGGAAAAAGAACCATCATCCAGCTGGCAACATCAAAAGATTGTTGTATTTACATTTCTATTTGAATTGTATACACAAAGATGTGAAAGGAAGCGATAACTCCACACAGACTGATAACTCCTCAATCTGTGTAAGTGTTGTTGCTTCTAATTATAATAGGCTTTTTGAAATGGGTAGTATGATTCCTGCTGCTAAGAACTTGCTTCCTGCCAACAGTATTAAACTGTAATATTTCTTATATCCATTTAGCCCTTGCTAATATGGGATGTAAATGATTCGCTTCAATCAGAAGTAAATACTTCCCCAGGGTATTACCACAGCTGATGGCTCATGGCTAAAAACTTTCCTGGTGCTGAAGAATCATTTTGACTACTAAGAAATCATTATATATCCATTTATTAGTAGTGGGAAAAAAATGAAATTGAAGAAAGAATTGACTGTCAGAACACTGCAGACATAATCCTCAGACTTGCAACATAGCAAAAAGTTTAACACATTTGGGTCCATCACAGTAAAAAAAGTGTGTGCAACAAAATAATAGGCGAAGAGGCTAAAGGAAATATTCATATGAAATACAACAAAGTATGATACTCATATAAAATTTTCAAACTCACTAAAAAATCAAGGCATCAAGAGATAAAAGAGCAAACAGATTCACACAATGTACACAAAACAAAAACAAACACTTGAAATGTTCAGCATCAACTAATGATCAAACAAAACTTGAGGAATCCTCATGCTCCCCTCCATCCCTCCCATGTCCTGGCGCCTGTGACCGATATCAGTGACCAATACACCCTCAAAGTGCGAATGCATTGGAAATGTTTATAATCCCTTTTGCAAACAATAGTGCAATGGAGCCCATTGAAGCACTCTCTATAGCAGAGAAAAAGAGACATTTAAGAGCCTAAGAATTTGGTAATGTTTAGGTGCATTCTTGGTTGAAAGATATCAATCTTAATAAGATAGACACGGATAACTGTTTATATTGATTTTAAACTTGTAAGTACAGTGAAATTACATTAAAATATGGATGCATATTTTAACAACCAAAACTTTGAAACCATTTAAGTGTCAATCAGTATTGGAATCGGTAAAATAACATAAGTTATCTCTATAGAACATTATGCAGCCATAATAAAGAATACTGTAGGCTGAGCATGGCGACTCATGCTTGTATTCCAGAACTTTGGGAGGCTGAAGCAGGTGGATTGCTTGATCTCAGAAATTTGAGACCAACCTGGGCAATGTAGTGAACCCTTGTCTCTACAAAAAATTAGCCAGGCATGGTAGCGAAGGCAAAAAAATTGCCAGATTTCAGTATCAGAGTGATGCTGACTTCATAGAAAGAGTTAGCTTATAGTAATCCCAGCTACTTGGGTGGCTGAGGTGGGAGTTCTCTTGAGACCAAGAGGCTGAGGGTGCAGTGAGCCATGATCACACCACTGCACTCCAGCCTGGGCAACAGAATGAGACCCTGTCTCAAAAAAAAAAAAAAAAGAAAGAAAGATGTAGGTCTGCATATTATGGCATGCAAAAATGTCCATGATATACAATGAGTGAAAAAAAGGAAGGTATAGGGCAATATGCACAGTATGACCACATTTTTGTATTTGAAAAACTGCACTACATTATATATGCTTTAGTATGTACATGTATGTGTATAAAAACATCTGGAAGTATACATTTCAACTCATTAACACATAAAAAGGAACTTGGAACCTTTATTTTTCAACTTTTTATCCTTCTCTATTGCATACACATGAACAATTTTTACTTAAAAAATTGTACCTTCAATTAAATAAGCAAAAAATTTAAATAATACTGTTGAAGCAGCAAGATTATAGGTGATGATACAGATCAAACTTGAAAGATTTATTTTTAAATAAACATTTATATAGAATCATATCATCAATGAAGAGAGAGAATCTGACTTCTTCTTTTCCTATTTGAATGCCTTCTATTTCTTTCTCTTGCCTGGCTGCTCTGGCGAGGTCATCGAGGGCTGTGTTGAATAGGAGTGGTGAGACTAGACATCCTTGTCTTGTTCCAGTTCTCAAGGGGAATGGTTGTAGCCTTTGCCAATTCAGTATGACGTTGGCTGTGGGTGTGTCATAGACGGCTCTTATTATTTTGAGATATATCCCTTCGGTGCCTTGTTTGTTGAGGGTTTTTATCATGAAGGGATGTTGAATTTTATAAAAAGCTTTACTTTGTCTATTGAGATGATCATATGGTTTTTGTTTTTAACTCTTCTTATGTGGTAAATCACATTTATTGATTTGCATATTTTGAACCAGCCCTGTATCCCAGGAATGAAGCCTACTTGATCATGGTGAATTAACTTCTTGATGTGCTGCTGGATTCAATTTCCTAGTATTTTGTTGAGGATTTTTGCATCTATGTTAATAAGGGATATTGGCCCGCAAGAACTGTTTTTGTTGTGTCTTTGCCAGATTTCGGTATCAGAGTGATGCTGACTTCATAGAAAGAGTTAGGGAGAAGTCCTTCCTCCTCAATTTTTCGGAATAGTTTTAGTTACTAGGATTGGTACAAGCTCTTCTTTGTATATCTGGTAGAATTCAGCTGTGAACCCATCTGGTCCAGAGCTCTTTTTGGTTGGTAGGTTTTTTTATTATTGACTCCATTTCAGAACTCAATATTGGTCTGCTCAGGATTTCAATTTCTTCCTGACTCAGTCTTAGCAAGTTGTGTATATACCATGAAGTACCACACAGCCATAGAAAAGAAGAAAATCACCTCCTTTACAGCAATATGCATACAGTTAAAGACCATTATTCTAAATGAAGTAACCCAGGAACAGAAAACCAAACACCACATGTTCTCACTTATAAGTGGGAGCTAAACATTGAGTACTCATGAACATAAAGATGGGAACAACAGGCCGAGCATGGTGGCGCATGCCTGTAATCCCAGCACTTTGGGAGGCAGAGGCACATGAATCGCCTGAGGTCAGGAATTTGCAACCAGCCTGACTAATATGGTGAAACCCCACCTCTACTAAATATAAAAAATTAGCCAGGCGTGGTGGCACATCCCTGTAACCTGAGCAACTTGGGAAGCTGAGACAGGAGAATCACTTGTACCTGGGAGGCGAAGGTTGCAGTGCGTTGGGATCATGCCACTGCACTCCAGCCTGGGCAACAAGAGTGAAACTCCGTCCACCCCCGCCAAAAAAACAAAAGATGGGACCAACAGACAGTGGAGGCCACTAGAGGGGGTGGGTGGGAGGAAGGTGAGGGCTGAAAAACTACCTGCTGGGTACTGTGCTCATTACTTGGGTGATGGAATCACTTGTACACCAAATCTCAGTGACACGCAATTTACCCATGTACTGACACACATACCCCCTGAACTTAAAAGTTGAAAAAAAAGGCAAATAAATAAACAAACATTTGCTTTACAAACAAATAGCTATAACAGGAAGAAATGAGAATCGACTATTTTATTGCTACTTTTATTGATCGTCAGGCTGGTCAGAGCTATCCACTTGCAGATTCCTAACCTCCTACCATGCATAGGTCAAAGCCTATGAGAACATGAAGCAACATCCAGAGAGGCCATAGAAGTTGCAGAAAGAATGCAGCTAAGAAAAATTTAGTAACATACACTGTTCCAATTTAACAGCTCAAAGGTCACAAAAACCTAGTTCTCAATTCAGGATTCTACTTGTTTTAGAGAACAAAAGCAACATGAAAGGCCACTGTGAAGTTTTGTTTAAATGACAAGCTCTCCCAGCAGCACTAGGTAGAAAGGTGGTCAATGTATAATACAAAAAATTAAATATTTTTCATGAGTTTTCGGAGCACAGATCCTGGCCTTGTTGCGAGTATTGGTACAAGCAAAGCAGAGCCTACACCCCAGTTGTCACACTTATGGAGAAAAAGCGGAATGCATATTCTAAACCAACAGGTAACATAAAAATCAGTTATTTTTCTCTAAAACATATATATTTTTTTTTTTTCTGAGACCAAGTCTCGCTCTGTCACCCAGGCTGGAGTGCAGTGGTGTGATCTCGGCTCACTGCAACCTCTGCCTCCCGGGTTCAAGCCATTCTTCTGCCACCTCAGCTCCCCTGAGGAGCTGGGACTACAGGCGTGTGCCACAATGCCTGGCTAATTTTGTGTATTTTTGGTAGACACAGGGTTTCACCGTGTTAGCCAGGATGGTCTCGATCACCTGACTTTGTGATCCGCCCTCCTCGGCCTCCCCAAGTGCTGGAATTACAGGGATGAGCCACTGCATCCAGCCCAAAACATAATTTTGTATGAAGCGTCTGCTTTGCAAAAAAACTCAAATACAGTCATGTGTCTCTTAACAACAGGGATACATTCTGAGAAATGCATCATGAGGTGAATTCTATCATTGTGCAAACATCGCCGAGTGTACGTACACAGACCTGATGGGATAGCCTACTGCATACCTAGACTATGTGGTGCGGCCTACTGCTCCTAGGCTACGAACCTACAGCATGTCACTAGACTGAACACTGTAGGCAACTGTAACACAATGGTATTTGTGTATCTAAACACATCTAAACATAGGAAAAGTAATGCGTTGCAACTTGCCTTTACCAATGTCACTAAGCAAGAGAAGTTTTTCAGCTCCATTTTAACCTATAGGACCACCGTCATATATGCAGCGGACCCAAACATCATTATGCAGCACACAACTGTACTTCAAAAAGAATTCGGAAAATAGGGTTTAAAGTCTGAGAGTCCAGGAAGACTCAGGGTTTCCTGCTTCCCTCATGCTTAGCACAGACCATGGTGGGATCCCTCAGGCTAAGGCATAGAGTGACTGCAGCAGCTCTGGGTGTGCACTGCCCAGGTCCTCTCATGATTAAGTGTGGATGGCAGGGACCTCCTTGTTCCTCACTGGGATGTACCATCTCCTGCTGACACGTTAGCCTCCCCACTCCACAAATATTCACCAAGTGCCTACTATTTGTTCTAGGCTCTGCAGATGCCATGGTGAAAGAGAAAGACATGTCCTTGCCCTGTCCTCAGGGAGCTTACATTCAAGTGAAGGCAGACAAATATTTTAAGTCAACAAAGGGCCAGGTGCAGGTCACTTGAGGCCAGGAGTCTGAGACCAGCCTGGGCAATAAAGAGAGATTAACCCCATCTCTACGAAAAATTTAAAAATTAGCTGAGGGTGGTGGTGTGAGCCTGTAGTCTCAAGGAGGCTAAAGAGGGAGGGTCCCTTGAGCTCAAGAGTTTGAGGCCGCAGTGAGCTACGACCGCTTTACTGAACTCCAGCCTCGGCAACACAGCAAGACCCCATGTCTGAGGAAAAAAAAGGTCAAAAAACACAAGAAAATTACTTTACACAATGTTTATTTAGTTCATGAAGAAAGTGAAACAGGGTGATTTGACCTGAATGAGGGAAGGAGCCAGCCTTGCCCAGATCTGGACATGTGCGGCAAGCGTGGAAGGCGGCTGTGGCTGGAGGGGAATAAGTCAGCAAGTGTTCCTATGAGGTGGGGAGGCAGGTGGGGGGCAGACCATTCAGCACCCAGACACCATGGTGGAGAGTTTAGATTTTTGTTGAAGTGCAATGGACAACCACCAGAGGGTTTTTAAGAGAGTGCAAAGATTAATTTCTAACTAAAAAAAGATGATGCTGCCTGTTATGAGAAGGAGCATAAGCCAGCGTGGAGGGCCCTGGACGCAGGACATGTAGGAGGCCTCTGCAATCAGGAAGGCAAGAGACAATGGGGGTCAAAGCAGCAGAGAGGGAGACAGGGGGCAGACTCGGGACATATTTTGGATGATTACTAACAGAACTCACAAATGGACTGGATACAGGCATAAGAAAAAAGGCTAAATCAAGAGTGTCGTAGGTAGAAGCTCAGAGATTACTTTGAAAGGAAACCTTTTTTGAACAGAAACAATTCCTTTCTTTATCCAAAAATCAGCAGTGCATGCTTTCAGGTGTCCCCCTGTAGGAGGTACAGATTTGCCTCATCTTCTCAATGTGCCCACTGGTAACCCATGGCCAGCTTCTGAAATTAGCCACATGACATCCACCGTAGAGTCAGTCCATGGCAGAGAGAAGCAAGAGAAACCAGGCCATTAGACACACCCCAGTCGGACCCTCATTAGCTCCACGGTCTAAGTGTGCATGCCCAGTGGCACTGCTGAAGACCTCAGTATATTGCTCAGTCAGTTAACAGAGGGGTTGGAGGAGACAAAAGTAGTATTTCCTGATAGCTCAGAAATGAAAGGCGGCTCTGAGGAAAGGTAGTTTCCCTTTGCAATGGTTTGAATGTGCCCCCATTGTTCATGTGTTGAAGACTTGATCTCCAATGAGAAGGTGTTGGGAGGTGGGGCCTTCATGAGGCGTTTGGGTCATGCGGGCACTGCCCTCATGAATGGATGGGTGCTGTCACTGCAGGATTACGGTCTTTACTGAGGGAGTGGGTTCCTTCTCAAAGTACGAGTTTGGCCCCCTCTTGTGCTCACACACACTCATGCACTCTCTCTCTCACACACACACACACACACAAACACACACACAGCTCTTGCTTGCTCGCTCTCACACTCTCTCTCTCTCATGAGATGTGAAAGAGAAAGCATGTGATGCCTTCTGTCACATGAGGATGCAGCAAGAAGTCCCTCACCAGATGCATGGCTTGATCTTGCACTTCCCAGCTACCAGAACCGAGCAAATAAATTTCTGTTCTTTATAAGTTACCCAGTCTCAAGCACTCTGTTATAGCAACACAAAACAAACTCAGACACACATACGCAGGCATAATTTTTACCAGGTATTTATCGGCGGGAGAACTTATATTGATGGACGCATCAAATGAATGCAGCCACATTCATGTTTCAAAACAATGGCTTCATGCCACAGCCCAGCACCATTGCGAAGTGTTCCTTTACGGCAAGTCCAGATGAAGCTCGTGCAACCCTATTCAAAGGCTTTTAAACGTTATGGTTTCTAAATTTTTCAGGTGGAACATCTGCTAATTTGCTAAGTTCAAGGGGCTTATGATGATCTTGAGAGTGGCCATTCACAATACATAGGCCATTTAAATTCTACAGAATAAAGATCATTTTAACCTTTTTTTTCCATTCACACATTACGCAAATGTACATAAAGCTCACACACATTCTTGAGAAGGCACTTTGCCAATACAAGATTAGGAGCCCAAAGGCTCTGTTCTGCATATTTTCTGGAGAACTGTGTGATTTCAAAAAGGGGAGTTTTAATGGAGTCAAAATTCAGAATAAATAACAAGATTCGATACAGTCTTTCAAGAAAGTTTTCATGGATTCATTACTTTTCATTCATTCAATTGCCACCCTTGGAAACAAGGTCCAATCATATTATATAGTTTCTCCTTCTTTAAAACTGATATTTTGAACTGAGTAAAAAGTGATCTCTTCAAACATAAAGATGTAAGGAAAGAGACAATACAAGGACCAGAAGGACATGTGCCAACTTCATGGGTACCTTCAGATATGGGGGAGGCAGAGCCAGAATGGGTACTGGTTAAAAAGATGAGACTAACTTCTCATTTACAATGCTCTGTTCTTAAGATAATTATTCATATAATTTCAAAATATGTATACAGGGGAAAAAAAGACTAGCTGTAAATATGACTGAAAGGTTCACAGTGGTTCATGCTGGGATTTGGGAAGTGAGCAATTCTTATTCTCTCCTTTTATCTTTCTCCTAGGAGGGAAGAAGAGAGTGAGTGACTTATGCATTTGTTATCAAGCGACTTGACCCTGCCGACCTGAAATCCACCCAGTGCTCTCAGGACTTATCAGATCGTGGGTTTCAAAAGAGTGAGGAAGAGCCAGGAGCTTTCCCACATGCTTTCATATCTCTGGGCACCTAATAACCAAATCACGGTTTCTCTGCGCCATGCCTGGCAGAGGGGGCTGCCTGCCCAGCTGAAAAACCCCATTTCTCTGGGAACCAAGCACACTCCAGTGGGCACCTTGTATGATGGTATCCTCCATGCCCACCCCACCAGTCCCCAACAGCCACAGCTAACAGCATGGCTGGGATCAGGCGCCCTCCACGGACAAGCCATACTCTCTGGCATGGGAGTCTTGAGTTGGGCCTGCAGGACTGTTACATCTCTTTGTGTGACCAACCCTCTATCATAGGCAGCCATACTTCACCCTGAGGCCAGAAGAACAAAAAAACCAACTAAACAGAACTGCAAAAAGGCACATAGGTAGAGATGATGGCCAGAGTTCCCTTCCCATAGGAATGAGCCTTATGATTCCTTATGATAAACACTGATTTTGGCTTAAGACAGCTCAGGCTGGCTTCTGTGACTTACACCTTCTGTTTGTCCTAATATTTCAAGGCCTGCTGGGTGGACCCCAAGGCCTTTGATCTGGTAAGTGAGGCAAACATGCAGGACAGAATTCAGTAGGAGCCAACAGAGCAAAATGCCTCATCAAAGTCTCATCAAAGACGATAAACCCTTTGTGGAAGGCCCTGACTGGCTGTTTGGACAAGTACTGCATTTGGTGCTGAGAGGAGTCTGGATAATGACGTCCTAGGAGCCACAGTCACGTGCTCTAAATGCGTGCACCACAGGTCCCTTTCTGCAGTGTACTACTCCAGCCACATGTGAAAGCATTGTCAGCCTGTGTTCATTTTGTTCCATGCCCGGCACGCATGCTAGATGGTCTGCAAGCATCCTCCTGCATCCTCCCTCATCTTCCTGCATCCTCTCCCAACCCTGCAAGATGGCATCATCTCTACCCCACAGGTGAGGACAGAGAGATGCCACAGGTTAGGCAGCACGCCCGGCTGCCCAGCTAACAAGTGGCAAAGCCAGGACCCTCCACATCTGACTCTTGCCCTTTTTACCATACCTCTTTCCTCTCAGATGCTCCAAAAGCTACCACTGAAGCCTCAACAGTAGAAGGCTGTCTCCACAATGCCTCGAGGCCTCTCTGGCAGGTGAGCCCCAACCTGGCCAGCCTGCTCATCCTCAGTAGCGCTATAGGCACAGGCTTGTCTGAAGGACCCAAGTCAAATGTCACCTCTCCCATTTTTGTTCCATGCCTCTCCTCCTCCCATCTGTGTCACGGCATTTTCACCTAGATCATGTGTCCCTCTCCTCTTGCATAAATTCCAGGTCTAAATGTCTCAGACTAGCTTTCCCCAAGAGCAGCAAAAGCAAGCTCCCTCACGGTAAGTGCCTCTGCTTCTTGTTGCCACTTCATATCCTTGTGGAGAGATTATGATGTCCATGGCTTGGACTGATCTCTTCCCAGCGCCTGGCTCAGTGGACAGTTTCCACTTACAGGCTGAGCTGTGTGAGCTCAGTGTCAACTTCAGGATCCATCAGAATCGCCCAGAGGACTGGTTAAGACACAGAATGCTGGCCCCGGCCCCAGAGTCTCTGATTCTGTAGGTCTAGGGTGGGGTTTAAATTTTTGTATTTCTCATAAATTCTTGGGTGTGAAAGATAATGGCCCCCAAAGATATATAGGTCCTAATCCCTGGGACCTGTAAACATTACCTTGTAGGGCAAAAGGGACTCTGCAGATGTGATTCAGTAAAGGTACTTGAGGTAAGGAGATTATCCTGGATTATCTGCTAAACCCAAAGTATAATCTCAGGGGTCTTTAAGAGAGGGAGGCAGAGGAAGATTAGGTGACAGAAGAGGAGAAGGCAACATGACAGGAAGGAGCAGAGACTGCATTGGTGTGGTCACAAGCAAGGGGATACAGGCTACCGCCAGAAGCTGGAAGGAATGGCGGATTCTCTGCTGCTGCAGCTTCCAGAAGGAACAAACCCTGCTGCCATCTCGATTTTAGCCCTGTAAGACTCTGCTCAGACTTCAGGCCTCCAGAACTGTAACAGAATAAATTGTTGGGGTTGTTTTGTTTTGTTTTGTTTTGAGACAGAGTCTTGTTATGTCACCCAGGTTGGAGCACAGTAGCGCAATCTCAGCTCACGAATTCCCAGGCTCAAGTGATCCTCCCACCTCAGCTCCCCTGAGGAGCTGGGACTACAGGAGTGCACCACCATGCCAAGCCTAAATTGGTGTTTTAAGCCACTAAATTTGTGGTAATTTATAACAACAGCCACAGGAAACAAAAACAGTTTGTGATGTTTACATTGTTGTTTGGGGGTCCATACTTTGCAAACCACTGCAAGACATCTGTAGTAGTCTGTTCTCACACTGCTAGTAAAGACATACCCAGGACTGGGTAGTTCATAAAGAAAAGGAGGTTTAATGGACTCACAGTTCCATAAGGCTGGGGAGGCCTCACAATCACGGCAGAAGGTCAAGGAGGAGCAAAGGCACGTCTTACATGGTGGCAGGCAAGAGTGCATGTGCAGGTGAACTGCCCCTTATAAAACCATCAGATCTCATGAGACTTATTCACTATCACAAGAACAGCACGAGGAAACATGCCTCCATGATTCAACTACCTCCCACCAGGTCCCTCCCACGACACCTGGGGATTACAGGAGCTACAATTCAAGATGAGATTTGGGTGGGGACACAGCCCAACCATATCAACATTTATCTCTGGCCATACCTAATGCCACCTGGAGGATCAGGATCTGTGTGAATGGTCCCCTGGAACCACGATTCTGAACAGTGCACTACAAGGTGAGTACACAGCACACCCACTACTCCCTTCTCTTTAACTCATACAGTGGGAAAGCATACAGCAGAGGGATTACAGAGCTGAATTCCAACCCTGCCTCTACCGCTCACTGGCCCTGTGGCTAAGCAAGTACCTCAGCCTCTCCGGACCTCAGCATCTGCATCTGCCTCTGAAATTCGGGTACAACACCACCATCCTCAAAGCACTCTCAAGAGCATTAAACGAGAGAGCGCGTGTAAGCTCTGCCTGACTCGTGGCAAGCTCTCACCAAACATCTGGCAGCCACTATTATTTTTGTGACTGAAAACTGCTTTTAAAGTAGCTGAATGCATATGCCCCACTCTGATCAACAGAAGCCTCTTTCTTAATGATGTGTGTTTCTTGACCCAAATTAGTAAGCAGCTCCCTCTGAGATCTGATCCTGTCATCTGCAAATTAACAGACAGAATAGTAGTGAGAAAAATATATACAGAAAGTTTAAAAAATCATATCCTTGACACTGCACCACACATATAGCTAATAAGACTAAATCCTAGAGACCAAATCCCAACCACCACCACCTTCCACCACGGGGCTCACAACAGCCGACTTCTGCCTGCCTTTCCTCTCATCTCATCTCCTCCAGTACTTTCCCACCACCCCCAATCCCCCAACTGCACTACAGAATAAAACCCAAGCTCCCTGGCACAGCCTAGAAACTCCAACACTGGGCCCCTGCCCATCTCTGAGGTCTAATTTCTCATGGCTCTCCCTCACCCATACGGACCATCTATTCCAAACTTAACTAGATGACTTCCAGTTCCTCGGAAGCTGCTGCTGTTTCTGCCTCCACCTATGTCACCTGCTCTGCCTTGAAAGCGCTTCCGGGTCTCCACCTTCTCCACCTTCAGCACAGCCATGATGCGTGAACTTCTCCAGAACAGAATCCTCCACCCTCCTGCCTGGGGGTGGAATAAGCCTGGCTATCCCTCTTCTGGAACTGAGTAGGAGAAGCAAACTTTGGGGCTGCACCATCCAGAGTGTAGACTTTCACTTAAGACTAAGAGCAGGGACTCTCCTGTTCAAAACCTAGTTCCACCAATTCCTCATTTTAGGATCTCCAGCAATTTACGCCCGTTTCCTCATCTACAAAAAGGAGATCGTAATAGTATCTGCCTACCACATATGGATTTTATGTGGATTAAATGAGATAACCCACGTAACAAATGAAGGCCAGCATAGAGTAGGCATTCAATAAATGTAAACTGTCACCAGAAGTTGCATAATCTGAGTGTTCCCCTTCAGAGACATTGTCCTGGGAGGATGTTGTCTTCTCCATCAAAGCTTTCACTCCTTGCACTGCCGAAGCCCCTCTGTGATGCTGTGGCTTCCAGAACCAGTGTATGAGCCACACTAGAAAAATCTGCTTATCACTCATGATTACCCCTTGTGCATCCCAGCACGAGTGTGGCCTAGTGCTTGAACATCCTTATTCACCAGATTTGGCTCAAGTTTGATTCCCAAATCAAACGTGCACCCGGTGAAGTAAGTGCTCCTTCTGAGAATAATCAAAACCAACATTGTAACGGAGGCTGCTGGCTATGCTGTGATATTTCCTCTTTCTTCTATAGTAACAGAACCACAGCTTTTAGCTGGGAATCTGGTATTGAGAATAAAAATCTTATTCACAGCCTTCCTTGCAGCCAGGAATTGCCATGAGATGAAGTTCTAGCCAATGGGATCTGAGTGCAAACTGTATTTTCCCAGGGATTCCCTTCCAGAGAGAAGCCAATCTTTCTCCTCCTCCTTCTCCCTTCACCCTAACTGGCATGTGACATGGCAGACATGGGATGTAGAATATGGAAACCTCTTCTCTCCATGTTAACGCACTCAACATTCTAGAAAAAGCAGAGCAGAAGGAAGGAAACAGCATTTCTGATGCCATGTGTCATTACAGCAGCCCTGGACTGCTTCCACCCAGCTATGTGTTTAGACCATAACTATTTGGGGTCTCTTATGACAAGCAAACCTATGTTTCAATTATTAATAATTCACATATATAACTGCTTCCAAAAGCACCTGCAAAAGAAAAGTTTAAAATATGTTTTAAGCAAGGATAACACCGTATGGATTTTCCCAAAGTGACTTACTAAAGAACACTCATTGAGCTGGAGTATTTGTGTGCTGTTTGTTTAATGAGTCACACAGTTAATCGTTACATCTCCTGAAACGGGAAGAGAAAGCAACCCAATGGTCTAAATCCACCAACGACACATTCAGTGACATTTAGAATGTTTTATTCTAACAAACTTTTTGAACGCCACAGTTGGAAGAATAGAGAACATTCCAACAGGTCAAGCACTGGCCCAGCTGCTGGGAGACTGATCTGCGGATCCAGCCCTGCCAAGGGCAGAAAGACCTGCTGGACCTTGCTTTCTGCATCTGTAGATACTAAGGCTGAGGGACTTAGATGGGGTCAGGCAATCAAAACCCTACAAACCAAAGAAAGAAATGGTCCAAAAGTAGCAACCCAAAGGAGAAAGAAAACTACTAAGAACAGAAAATGAAAAATCGAAACTCAGAAGAGTTGTCCATCAGACTGCTTTATAACCATGTGTCCCCAGCTGGCACACAACCCTTTCCTGGAACAAGCCCACAGTTTCCATCAGCACTCATCAGTGGCCACATATCCCTCTCTCTGAGGTCACTAGACCCAGTGTCAAGGGGCTGGAAGGGGAAGGATGGCAGTGGTGATGGGGCCCACAGAGTCCCGTCTCTTGTTCATTGATGGGCATTAACATTCTTCTAAACACTCAGATCCCAAATTCAAGTTCCTGAACCCAGAGAGCCAGTCCGCACTTTTAGGGGTCTTCACTGCCTTTTCTTTTCCTCTTCCACTAGGCTTAGAGAACACAGAGGTTGTAAAAATGGGTTTTCTGCAGGAGGCAGAGGTTGCAGTGAGCTGAGACCATGCCATTGCACTACAGCCTGGGCGACAAGAGGGAAACTCCATCTTAAAAAAAAAAAGAAAAATGGGTTTTCCGGTGCCCGTTCTCCTCTCCACCCCATAACATGGGTGAATACATAGTAAGCACATAGTTAACTGAATATATCTTAAACAAATGTCTGATCCTCTAAGAACCGAGTCTCACACACACACACACACACACACAAGAACAACAACAACAAAAAAATCTAAAAAGGGGACTAGGCATGCATATATATATATACACACATATATATATATGAGGCAAGATAGGCCTGTGTTCACACTTGGAAGGCCAAACTTTGCCCAGTGCAGTCATTTCTCCACTTCAGTTGCTGAACAACTACAACGTTTCCTAAAGGACCTCTCACACCGAGAGACTCACTGGTTCACAGCCTCCAGCATGAGCTACATTAAAGAGGCCACTGCCAAGGAGTGACTCAAACAAGAAGCCAGGGTGCCCCGTGGCCACTTCCTCACCACAGAGGCATCTGTGAGAGCAGAGCCTGGGGCTGCTCCCCCTCACTTCCAAAGAACAGGAGGGGCCAGGGGGACTGAATGAAAAGTCCTTTGATCACGACCAGGATATGCTGGCACTATAAGGACCGAAGTCCCTCACCACAGCAAACACAAACCCTTTTGCTGCCCACTCATGTGTTCCTGAGTTTCTGTTTCCCCTGGAGATTCCCTCCGACTTTGGGCACAAGGTCCCCTACTTGGTCACAAGGTACTGAGTCTCTCCAGTCCTAGTTCTATCCCTCATCACACAGAAAAGAAGAATCAACAGTCAAGAGCCCAGCTGCCTCCATGTCCTTTACTTTTTGCTTTCAATTCTGATCGTCTCCAGATGGAAGACAGAAACCAGATCCCTAGTATAGATTCTCTAACACCTTCATTCCAAAGCTCATCAGTTATAACAAGTTAATTCCAACAAAGCTCCCCATCCCGGGGCGCAGCAGATTGTTTTTCTGAAGATGGCTATGCCAACGTGGTTCCCATTCCACGTGCATCTCTCTCAGTGTGACCCCGACATTCTGTCACCGACAGTGGGGCTGGTTCCCTTCCCTTGAACCTGGGAAGACCACTGCAACTTGACTGACCAAGAGCAAATGTGATGTGGCACACCTCCTGAGGTTGCGTCACACAAGAAAATCAGCTCCCACCCGCTTGGCTCTTGAGACAGGTGCCTTCAGAACCCAGAGCCATCACTGAAGACGTCTGGCAACTGCAAGGCCACCATGCTGGAGGGATGAGTTGGAAAGACTACGAGAAGAGAGATGAACAAACAGCCCCATCTGTTCTAGCCCCCAGGTGTTCAAGGGTTCCCTGACCAGGCACCAGGCATGTGAGTAAGAAGTCTGAGAGATGACCTCAGCCCCAGCAACCCTCCAACTGTAACCCCATGAGGGACCCTGGGCCAGAACCACCCAGATGAGGAGCTCCCAAATTCCTGCCCCACCGAAACCATGAGCAACAAAAGCAGTTACTGCTGTTTTAGGGCACTGTGTTTGGGGATGATTTTCTGTGCAGCCATAGTGACTGAAACATGGGAACTTCAGCAGACGTGGCTCCTTCTCTCAAAATAGTAATTTACCTCCTCCAGGGTAGGTTTAGAACATCTTGTCAGTGTTTAATTTCACAACTCTACTTCCTAGTAGAGTAAATGGCACCTTTTAAAAAAAAAGTAAGAGTTTAATTTTTTACTTCAAGTTCTTAAGAATTTCACAATACCTCTTTCAAGGTCACTCTGGAGAACTTGCCGAATCTCACACAGGTGTTGGGCAATCTCCACGGCTAGAAGTGCATGGCCTCCTGTGCTTCCAAAGGGCAGACCCCAGGTGGGGGAATACTGTCAGGGCTGGGCAAGATTTGGGCTTCTCCCCTCCTTCTCTAGCAATTTTGCCCCAGCACTACCCTTCCTCTACCACAACAGCCACACCTACAGAGCAGCCTTCTGAAAAACCACAGTCGGCACACTTGTCAATAAATAAAAGCAAAACGGCACCGGTGATGTTCATCGAACTTGCTGAGAGCTGCTGGAATCCCATGGCTGTGGGCAACAGCAGCAAATGACACAGAAAGGCGCATTAATGAGCTCGGGCAAGAGCAGGGAAGGGGAAAGAAGGCATGTCATGGGAGCCCGGAGCTTCGATTTCAGAAAACCAAAGACATGGCCTTTTAACTGAGTTTGGCTGGAATCTGAGATCACCTGCTCCCCATTTGTAACTGGAAACCTTTCCATAAAGAGCCAATTACTTCACATTAAAGTCCCCGATTTTAAAGGACTTTGAAACCAACACCACATAAGTGCTTGCATAAACAAAATGTCAGCCTGTGATATTCTGGCTCATGTCTTTTCTTTCAAGCACTTCCCTGTTCTTCCTATCAGCTGCTGGGACTTCACAGGACTCTGGGAACTCAGTCCCTGCCCTGTGGAAGGCCTGCCCTCTGCACACCCGGCTGCCGTCAAAGGCCCCCCTCTGGAAACGATCGCTGTGCCCCTGTCCAGCCGTGTCAGCAGCCCAGTGAGTGGGATTGGGGACTGCATCCCTTCTCCCTTCCTCACCAGCAGTGAGCTGGCCCTCAGCAAAGATGAAGAGCAAAGAAGGCAAAGACTGGCACCTGGCCCATAGTGCTCAGGCTCCCAAAGGCTGTGAGTCCTGTTGTGTGGCAGAATCCTCACTATTAGTGGTGCCAGTTCGGCAGGCCCTGAGATTCTAAGCTGACTCTCAGGAGCACAGACGCTCCTGCAGCAAGGAGACCCATCCCTCCCCAACGCCTGGCTCCTGCAGTCTCAGCATCGCTTGCTACTTCTTCCCAAACCATTTCAGATCCAGCCACAGACGCCCACGGTACTGCCCTTCCTCTCCCGTGTCTGGCCACTCTCTCTCCAGCCTGGCTCTACAGGAACACTGACCTCCCTGGGTTCAAGCCCAAAACCAACTCCCCTGCACATGGCTGTTGCTGCATCGTGCTGCAGCCCCCAGGGATGCCACAACTCTCTGCTCCCTGCTGACAATACCCCCATTCCCCTCTTCTGGGATCCCTTTCTTCCCACCACTGGCTATGAAATGCCATTGTTAACCTCCTCCATGTCCCCTCCCACCCCGAAAGACAGTGGTCACAGAGTAGAAAGAACACAGGAACTGGGGTTGAAGAGCATGAATATGGGCCGCAGCCCCACCCCAAGGGGCTTGACACAGGCTTTAGAACCACACCCAGCCCTCTGAGTCCAAATCCTAGCTCCACCCCTCCCTAGCTGTGTGACTCAGGGTAAGCACCTCAACCTCTCTGGAACTTGGCTGACTCATCTATAAAACGGGATGATGAAAGCAACTCTTACAGGGCTACTGTGAGGATAAACTAAACTAATAAATGTAAAGTGCTCAGAGCCTAGCCTGGCATGGTGAATGTTCACATATATTATCTATAATTATTATTCATTATTATCATCACCCTCATGTCAGTGACAGTTCATTCACCAGCCCTCATCAGACTGATGCAATGACAAGATATTAAATATTAAATAAGAATGAAGATATTAAATAAGAATGAAAATATAGAAAGTTCATGAATTTCTATACCTGTAGACTCTAGAAATTGCTATGACCACATACTGTATACTATTTACCTCCATTTGAATGCCCCACAGAATCTATGCTATGAATATGTACAAAACCAAATTTATTTATTTACTGCCTTTGAGCTTTGAGACAGGGTCTCACTCTGTTGCCCAGTCTGAAGTGCAGTAATAAGATTCACTCAACTGATCCTCTCACCTTAGCCTCCCCAGTAGCTGGGACCACAGGCATGTGCCACCACACCTGCCTGACTAATTTTTTTTATTTTTTGTAGAGACAATGTATCACTCTGTTGCCCAGGCTAGTCTCAGACTCTTGGACTAAAGCAATCCTCGTACCTCAGCCTCCCAAATTGCTGAGATTATAGGCGTAAGCCACTGTACCTGGCATTAAAGCTGAATTTATCAGCTTCCTCCCAACCCATGCTAACCCCTAAGCCTGCTCACCATCTACATTCCCTTGGTCTACTAACAGGGCCTTCATCCATCCAGAATGCTGCCAATTACCCTCTGCCCTGCTCATCCATGAAGTTATCCAAGTTCTGTCAATTACACATCCCCATCTACCTTGGACCCAATCCCAACGCTCTGCTCCCACTGCCTGCCCTGCCCATCATCTTTGGCTCCCATTACTGGGGAGCCTCCTAAGGATGTCCCTGCCTCTACTCCTATACCCCCAAGTTCCACTCAGGGACGGGTTTCCATGGCACAACTTTAATTAGGTCATTTACCTACTTAAAGTCTTCCAAAGGCATCCCATCAGCCACAGCTGCAGCATTGAACTTTTGGCTCATAAACCCCATTGTTATCTGATGAATATCATCATGGACCCTCTCCACAGAAAAATGCACACACGCCTCAAGTTTTACAGACAATGCCAGGTGGTACAGGAACACCTGGCAGCCTTCTACTAACCCCAGGACAAGAAGTCCTCATCCACAAAATACAGTCCCATTTCATGAGCTCACCTAGGCAAGTATTGGTCTGGCTCCAATTTCCCTCCACTTTCATTTTTGGCCACCTCTCACCTTATACCCGAGGCTCAGCCACTATGAAAGCAGATCTTCCAATACCCCACATCCTTTCATGAGTTCCCACTCTCTTCAATGCTACAACCCCTTGAGATGCAGAAAACTGTGCTGTTCATTTTTGCATCCCTAGGACCTACAGCAAGGTCCCCAAATGGTGCTCCCCAAAGATGTTCACATCCTAATCCCCAGATCCTGTGAATATATTGCCTTACAAGGCAAAAAGGACTTTGCAGGTTTGATTAAGCTAAGGATCCTGAGATGAGGAGATTAGCCCATGTTATCCAGGTGGACCCAGCATAATCACAGGGACCCTTATAAGGGAAACAGCAAGGTAGGAGAGTGGGAGAAGGAGATGCAACAATGGAAGCAGAAGCTGGAGTGACGTAACTGCTGGATGGAGAGAGCCCATGAGCCAAGGAATGCGGGCAGCCTCTAGAAACTGGAAAGGGCAAGAAAGCAGATTCTCCCCAAAGCCTACGGAAAAACAAGGTCCTGCCAACACCTTAACTTTAGCCTACTGAGACAGATCTTGGACTTCTGTCTTCCAGAACTGTCAGACAATAACTTTGTGTTGTGTTAAGCCACTAAGTTTGTGGTCATTTGTCACAGCAGCAATAGGAAACTAATACAAATTACTATACAGAACGAGAATGTTGTACATTTTCATTCCATAACTGTTTCGAATTCTAAAACTGTCTCCTGAGCATCCACAAATAGCAGACTGGTTCCACATATTATGGTGCATATGTACAAAGAAGT
Source organism: Colobus angolensis palliatus (assembly GCF_000951035.1). NCBI lineage: Eukaryota > Metazoa > Chordata > Mammalia > Primates > Cercopithecidae > Colobus > Colobus angolensis. The sequence continues at coordinate 4,378,595 of NW_012114799.1, forward strand.
ACCTCACAGCTATCAGGAAGGAAAAGGTGGCTACCGGTCTATTCCTCATTTATGTGTACAAACACATACTCTTGTCAAGGGTATAAATTCTCCCATATCTGAGAGTATACTTTCTGTACGTAAATCACATCATACTATACACACTGCTCTCTAACCTGCCTTTTGCACTTAACACATTACATCACAGGTATCAGTCCAGCTTTATAAAAAGCATCTCTCACTCATCTCTGGAGGGTAAGATGTGAATGCTGTCAAAATAAAAATAAAGTCACTAATTTTTTTTCTTTTTGAGACAGAGTCTCGCTCTGTCGCCAGGCTGGAGTGCAGTGGCATAATCTTGGTTCACTGAAACCTCTGCCTCTCGGGTTCAAGCAATTCCCCTGCCTCAGTCTCCCAAGTAGCTGGGACTACAGGCTCACGCTACCATACCCAGCTAATTTTTTGTATTTCAGTGGAGAAAGGGTTTCACCATGTTGGCCAGGCTGGTCTCAATCTCCTGACTTCGTGATCCGCCTCCCTCGGCCTCCCAAAGTGCTGGGATTACAAGCGTGAGCCACTGCGCCTGGCCAACTAATGTTTAAAAAAAAAAAAACACACACACACCTGACAAATAGAGCCAAAGAAGGCCATGAAAAGAGAGTTCTCATGCTTGTCTGCCTAATAACAAAAATGATCACAAATGACTGCAAAAACTACAATCTTGTGCAAAGGCCCTCACAACCTTACATTAAAAATACCCCTGCAAGGACATCTACCCAACAACTGCCTATCCAACCTCGGACTGGCACCACCCTTGTTATTGATCTTTGTAGCCAAGGCTAATTATCTCAAAACAATTATGTAACCCTCCTCATTTTCCTCTAAAAATCCTTAGTGTTCCTTCACCTCCCTGAATACGTACATAGTTTACTATGGCAAGTGTACTCCCATGGCCAAGCTCATTTCCAAATAAATCTCTTTTTCATTTAGAGAGCCTCTCTCTCTGTTTCCTATTTAGGTTGACAGGATCAAGTGTCACTTTTGCTTTTTATGTACTGATTGAATTTTACAATATGTATTATCGAAAAGAACTGCATGAATGTTTCCATTTGGGGGAAGGATCCATTCTCAGGAAAGTTTCCTGTTAAAATTTCATTTTGAGCATTACAGAAGGAAAAAATACAGACCAAATATTAGTAAACTATATTCAAACACTAAGATCCTGCAGTGACTTTTCCTTTTAATAAAAAATAATCAAAAAGTGAAAGAAATCTAAACCATGTAGGCATAAGGAGAATTTATATATGGGTTTAAACTTTAGCCAACTGTATTGCCTGAGGTTTTTCAAAACCTTTATTATTTCCACAATTTCCAGTGTGCCCAATCATCTAATTACTAATCTCAGAGATGTTGACAAAGTAACACATGGAACAGCAGTAAGATATGTGGCAATGATTTCTCAAGGGACCAATATGCTCAGCTCATAATATGAGAAGGATATGAATAATTGAGATATTTCCTGTCTGAAAAAAAAAAATGACTTTTAGATATCTAAGCCTAAATCAGATTGAATAAATTAAAGAAGATGAATGAGAAGTAAAGTGGATTCTGTTGCTTAGTTTCACAAGTTACTGTTGCAAATTTCATCCAGAGCTCCCAACAGGGTAGCCTCCAGTGCAAGAGCAGCACTAATTAACAAATCCGGTCCCAGGATTTGAGAATCAAATTTTTCTTTCTCAAAAGCAGAAAGGCCATGCAAAAGCAGTCATTGATGATTAGCCGACTATTCACAGAGCATAACTCCCCCGAAACAGGAGGCCCTTCAGGTCAGCACCCCAACCCTAAATAGACATGTTAGCTAGCCAGATGCTTCCTGGTGGAGGGAATGTGAGCCTAGCAGATTTCACAGTCAGTCCTCCTGAGCACCCCACCCCACATAAAGACAATTCTCCTAAACTCAGCTCTTAATTCAACTGCCTGGAGTAAAGCTGACCTGTGACATAAGGTACAACAGAATGGGGCCAGTGGCATGACGGTCAATGTTTCACTGGCTCTCTGGGAGGAAAAAAGGCCCTGACTTGCAGCATTTGCCAGTTTCCATGGTGTAAATACACTGCCCCTATTGCCAATTTCAAGCTACCAATTTGATGTCAATTTGCTTTCAAAATACTGAAAATGTAACCATCAGCTCTTGTGAGCCAGCCCACTCCGGTTCACTATTGAGTAGCCCTCCATCCTTCCTCAAAAATATAAAAAATAAAAAATAATCTTCAGAGGCCTGAATCTCCACTCACTCCTACGGGTAAAGCGTTGTTTCTCACATGTCTGTTCTGTCTTTAAGGGACAAAGGGACATGCCCTTGCAATGGTGATGTATTGGCTGCATTGTTTAGTACTGCAGTAGATATAGATATACATAAATATTCATTTTTTAACATCTTTATCGATATATAATTTATACACCATACAATTCACTGATTTCCAGTATACAATTCAATGGTTTTTAGTGTATTCAGAACCGTACAACCATCACCAGACTTAATTTTAGAACATTTTCATCGCTCCCCCACCCCCAAAAATTCTTCAGTCCCTGGAAGTGACTGCTCACGGTCCCTCCACAGCCCCAGTACTAGGCAATCATGAATCTACGTTCTGCCTCTATACACTCACCTAATTCCGGATATTTCACATAAGCAGAATCAAGACTTCACATAAACGGAATCAGCATCATACAATATCATACATATACGTCTAAACATAAAAATATTTGAGATGAACAGCCCATAATGAATGAGCAGTATAGGAGACAGCGCTAAATGAGAAAATTAACTACCCTCACTATTATCTTGTAGAACCAACTGATAAATCACCATAAATAGGGCAGGAAAAAAATACAAGAGTCTGTACTGATGCTTTTTGTCAGCAGCTTTTCTTCTACAGTTCTCTGCAGAAGGCATTTTAACTAGATGCAGCCCACCTGAGAGAGAGAGATATAAAACACTATGAAAATGTCCACATTCCCTGAGTGTAACTTCTAATGCTCCAAATCAAAGCAGGTCAGCTTCCGGTGACCCTGTTCTTCTCGCTTCCTTCCGCAGACCTCGTGGCTTTGGCTGTGCAAAGAATTATGGCTTTGAAGAGGTTTCAGACCCTCACGTTGGGACGGAGGCTGCAGAGCAGTGAGGCCCGCGGGCCTGCGACATGGAGCTATTTTTAAAGGCATCTCTGAAGTGTCAGCAACGGATCTTGCCAGATCCCCTCTCTCAGAACCAAATCCCACTCCTTACAAGAGAAAGACTACAGAAAAAAGCTTACGCAATCCACACACGAAAAGGCATGCAGAAGACAAAAATAAAAGTGGCAGTGGCCTTTTGAATCATAAAGAAACTACTGGCTTTCAATATAGTTTGATTTTTTTAAAGCCAAGCCATGTATTGCTTTTATAAGCAAAAGAAAAAAGTTAAATTCATCTTGCGGGGAGCAGAGGGAAGGTAGTTTCTGTCTCTGAAAAGTCTTTTTATAACAAGGTCACCCAAGACCAGCAGAGTATAAAAACTGTATCTATAATATGACCATAGCTATATGTTTCTTAAAATAGATTAAGATTGTAGGAATGAATAAAAAATATTAAAATGGCTGTCCCTGAGATACAGAAGAGTAGTGGATTATTTTCCCATTTTTTCCAAAATGATGTGTTACTTCTATAATATTATTTTGTAGTAATTAACTCTGCAATCTTTATCTTCTTAAATAAATGCGTCCCTGTGTCAACAGTTCCTAATGAAATGGGCAGCAGTTCTTCCAACGTCATTGGATACATAGGACCAAACTAATGAGGCCATGAGTGCTCCATGTACAGTTTGACGGTAAGGAGAGACTCTGGCCAGGAGACACCCCTCCACCTTCCAGTAAGCCCACCTGCAGCCAAGCACAAAAAACTAAGGCGGGCCAGCAGTGCCCCAATGCAACCTGCAGTGTACTCTTGGTCCTGGTTTCTTTCCGGTCTCAGGAAAGCAGATCGACCCTAGCTAATTGATTCTGCTGTTTCTGCTCCAGAACGTCCATTTTCCTGGACTGCACTGGGCTATTTAAAGTCGTTTTTATCACATCTGCTCCCTTCCTGAGTCCAGCTGCAAACACCCACGGGTAAAAGGAGCCACGGAGCGACTGCAGGAACTCCAAGGCTTCACATCTGAGGGGTGCAAGCACCAGGACAGGGAGGAATCTCACTGTTAAATCCAGGCAGATGGCCGTTGAGCCTCAAGGTCACAGCAGTGGCAGTACGCCCTGTCTCATTCTCAAGCCTGTGGAAGCACATGAATCTGTCATTCTCGTTGGCTGCCTTTTCAGACTTTATGGGTTGCAAATGGTCTCAGAAAAGAAAAACAGGAAAAGGCTTTTGTCTTTTTGTAAATAAAATACAATTGTAGGGACTTTCCCGGTTTACATACAAATCCGCCCACCGGGATGAGGAAAGGACTGTGGCATCTCCACCTTCTCCTTCCACATATCCGCTGAGAGAGAGGCTGAAGGTCAGAGCAGAGGCCCTGGAATCTTCAGACCTGGGCCCAGGTCCCATCTCTGCTACTCACAAGCTGTGTCCGCCTGGGGAGTCCTTTCCCATTCCCCAGGTCCACAGGGCTGCAAGTACCAAAAGCAGTAGCAAGCCCTGGCACATTTGTATTATTTTTCCAAGCACAAAGCAGGTGATCAATAAATGTCTTCAGATGAAATTAATCCTCTCAAGTTATTGGTTTTCCATTGCTTTAAAATTTGAATTTTTATTAAGCTGTTTTGTTCTAACTTCAAGTGGATAAGCTACAGTTCAATGAGGCTACTGTATTTGCGAACAGCTATTAATTCAACTGCTGAATGTCAGTCTTTCACCAAGCAGAAAATCTCTTCCAACATCTATCTATGTATACGAAAATAATGGATTTGTCCACAGAGGTGACAATCGACATATTTAATAGTGAGCAGAGCTCTGGCCCCTGTCAGGCACAAGGCACAGTGTCTGTCCCTGGCCTAGGGAAAGTCCCAGAGTACAGGCCAGGCCTCAGCCCTTTCAGCTGCCCGCTGATAAGGACGTCCAGATGACCTGGGGTGGGGGGCACAAGGATGGAGGTACGGGGCTTGGGCAGTGGCCGATTACCAAGTGGTGTTTTAACAATCAGCAGAGCCATGCTGGAGCGCATCCACTGAACGGTGGCCCTGCGGTTCATGTATATGTGTACATGACTATACACATATGTCCAGTCTCACGTGTTTGTTCCATGACTCTAGGACAAATTCATGCACATTACATCATGCACCATAAGATCAGGAAAGATTTCCTTCCATAAAAACAAGACTGGCATTTCAAGTAGGTGACAGATATGGGTCATGGCCCCACCCAGGCCACCCACTTTAATCATTTTCACACCTGCCTGGCCCCTGTGAGAATTTACACTTAGAACAATTCACCAGTGATAGAAGTGAGTGACCCAGAGCTCTGGGTTGGGAGGAAGAGCACTTTGTAAGTAAGTGCCTACAAAAAGGTAAGATGCATTCAGGAGCTTTCGAAGACGTTTTATTTGATTCTTACACCTATTCTGGAAAGGACGTCAGATGAGGATAACTAAACCCATTCTACAAATGACCAAAGAGGCCCAGAGATACTCAGTCTTACACAAGCTAGTAAGAGGTGCCCTGTCTACAAACATCCCAGACCCTCGTCGCCAGCTTCCACCAGCATCCCACAGCTGAATTATGTGGAAGTGACGAGCTCACCCACAAGGTCCCCACCTACCCTGCTCAGATACTCAGCCATGACTTCCTTCTCTAACCACAGTGGCTTCCCCAGCAACCCTAATGACTCCACCCTATACCCGCCAGAATAAACATATTTTAAGTTGCTCTTGAAGCGCTAATTCCAACAAAAATACCAAGGAACCCAGGCATACAGAAGGCTCCGAAAATATAGGTAACCTAAGGTTCCGTGGCTCTGGGCCAGGTGGCATGATGGCTGGGAAAGTCAGGCTGCTGAGGCAAGACCCTGACTGTTCCAGAAGCCTGTTAACTTATGTAAATGGCTGCATGAGAAAAGAAGCTTTTCTACATAATGTTTTGGAGCAAGAAATCTTAAATGAGGCCTTAAGAGAATTTTTAATTGTTTTCTAAATAATTAATTACTATTTTCATGAAATTTTCATTTTAAATAAATATTTATCCTCAAGGGATAGATAAAAGGATTAAATTAAAAGACTAAAATCAAAGAAAGGATTTAACACACAAAGATGAGACCCACAAAAAAGACCTCTTTATGGAGGCTGTAGTGAGGCAAGATCGCATCACTGCACTCCAACCTGGGCTACCGAGCCAGATCCTGTCTCAAAAACAAACAAAAAAATGCGCCTTTCAAGTTACTGGTCAAACTTGACTAAACGTCCACCTCTCACAAATCTTTCACTTTCTTATTAACTAAATCATCAAAACCTGTAATTTTCCTCTAGTGTTATATTCTCAAGGGCTCATTATGGACCACATTAATGTACAAGGTTCTCTCAGTTCTTCTGACAGCTACTTTGTATGTTGGGCAGTTACCCACTCCCTGGCCAGGTCAAAGGAGTAAGGACGGCCCCCACCCCTGCTCAGAGTCACAGAAAGTTTGGGACAGACAGGGTCTATCATGGGGACACGTTGAGAAAGGCTGGACTGTGGCACTAGAGCCAGAGAGGGGTTCAAACCCAGCTTCGCCACATGTCAGCTATGACCATGGGCAAGTTACTAACCTCTCCATACCTCCATTTCTCTGTGGAGTTGTCATGAGAACTACACAAAAGTACACGAAGAGCTTAGTTCGCCTGGTACACAGTAAGCTAAAGATGAGCTTCTCGTTAGTTTTATAATACCTTATCTAAAACCTCATCTTTATAAGATTGAATCTTCTTATCCAGCAACTTGGCATGTCTTTCTATTTTTTCAAATTCATTTTTGTGATTTCAGAATTATTTTGTAGTTTTCATCTTTCGGACATTATCTCTTATTTTTATGCCTGGTATTTTGTGTGCTGTAATAAATAGGGTCTTGTTTTCCATTATGTCTTCTGTTTCTAGTTTGTATGTATGAATGTCTTTGGTATTGATATGTTGATTGTAAACATTTGGTACTTTACTACATTATCTTGTTTGTGTGAGTTTTCTCACCAATTCTTCAAGGTTTTGCAGACATAATCATGACCTCTGTAAATAGCAAAAAATAAAAAATAAAAAAATAAGATGAGCTTCTCAACCTCTGGAAACTATTGCAATAAAAGTAGTTCAATAGCAACATTCGATAATCCAGGATGGAGCCTCCACCCATCTTTATAACCACTTGGATCAACTGCCTGAGATTCTCGGGTCATTTAAGGGTGCCTTAACAGTTCCCACCATTTCCCAAGTCATCCTCTTCCCTCCAACCAACTTACACCGCCGGCTCATAGAAGCCTCTCCTTTCTCCAAATGTCCGACACAGCCACCCAGCAGTGCACCCCACTCCACAGGGTCACCGTGGCCATCTCTGACAGGTACGTCCGGTCACGCCTCTCTCCAGTCTGACCTCCTTTGGTGACCCTGATGGGTACTGATAGAGCCTCAGTTCCACGCCAGGAAGGCTGGTTATGCATTTCCTGCCCCCTACCCTCTTCTCCAGCTCAGTCTTACAGCTCTTCCCACACAAACCCCATTCCAGTGTCCTGGCCAAGCTGAGCCAACCACCAGCAATTCCCCAGATGCAAAGGCCTTTGAAGAACTCTGCCTTCTTGCCCCACAGAACACACACACAAAACCTCTTTCTCTCTACCCCACACTCCTTCTCTTTCTCTCTCTTTCTGCCCCAATCCCGTACACCCCATGCAAACAGGAATAGAAGGCTCCATCTGTAAGTCCTACCACTCAGCTTCTATAATTCGCACAGGTATCATGCCTTCTTTTAGCACAGCGTCACCTCCAGGACACAGTAGACTCTTGGTTTACAAATCATCCCACACTGCATTCCCCCTGATGACCCTGGTGCCCAGCACATGGCAACCTCAGTCAGGGTGTGTGGAATGGACAGATAAACAGGTCACCAACAAGCACCTTCTTCTCCAAGAAACAAAACAGCCTGATGTCTGCCTACTGCCAATTTAGTTTTCACATGCCCCAAAGCACCTTCGAAGTAGGCATATTTTCACAAGTGTACATTTAGAACCCAGATTCAAAGGAAACTTCTAAAACGATTGGCTTGGGGGAGGGAGACACACATTACACACAGCAAAGACTTTACTACAGCAAACACTTAATTGGGAGATGCCTAAGAAAACAAATACAGAATCTGCATGCAATTAACCCAAAGGATCCTACTTAGTCTTTCAGCCTTTCTCAACTGGGATTCCTCATCTGACCCACAGAGCACAGAAAATGACTGGTGTCAGTGTTCTCAATTCTCCCAGGCATGGTACATGGCTATTGCTATTCTTAATGCATGGGACTGCAGTTAATCCATCACATAGAACACTCTTCTCAGGGTATTAGAGCTTAAATCTCTTGCAGAACCCAGGTTGAGAAATGCTGGGGGAGGGGGACTTTCTCATACATTTTTATTCACTTGCCCTTATCACTTCACAAAGCTGCAACTTCTCTTCTTGTTTGGGGAGAGGCCAAGAACACACACAGGTCACGCTCAGCTTATTTTGCAGGGTCAAAGCTGTGTATCAGTCCGCTGCCCATTTCATGTGTCTGCAGTGTCCTCAGTCACCTGAGGTGAGTAGGGGCCATCTCTTTATACGGAAAGAAAACTAATGAGAAACTAGGCCCAAGTCTGCAGCACCACAGGCTAAGAGCACGAAGAGCTAAGAGCACGAAGAGCCTTGGGAGAGTTCTTCATTCTCACACTTACAAACCAATAATTAAAACAACAAGCTACCACAACACACCTATTAGAATGGCCAAAATCCAGAATACTGTCAACACCAAACACTGATGAATAGGTGGAGCGACAGGAACCCTCATTCATCACTGCTGGGAATACAAAATGGTGCAGCCACTTTGGAGGACAGTTTGGCAGTTTCTCACTCTTACCAACAATTGTGCTCCTTGGTATCTACCCAAAAGAGTTGAAAATTTATGTCCATACAAAAACCTGCACACAGATGTTCATAGCAGCTTTAGTCACACTTGCCAAAAACCTGGAAGCAACCAAAATGTCCTTCAGTAGATGAGTGGATAAACTTTGGTACATCCAGGCAATGGAATGTTACTCGGTGCCAAAAGGAAATGAGCTATCAAGCCAGGAAAAGACATGGAGGAACCTTAAATGCATATTGCAAAGAGAAAGAAGCCAAACTGAAAAGGCTACATACTGCATGATTTCAACCCTATGACACTCTGGAAAAGGCAAAACTATAGACACAGGTTACCTAAAGGGAGGAAAAGATGAATAGGTAAAAGACGGGATTTTTAGGAGAGTGAAGATGCTCTGCATGATACTGTAATGGTGGATACATGTCATTGTACATTTGTCCAAACCCACAGAATGTACCACACCAAGAGTGAGCCCTGATGTAAATAATGGACTTTGGGTGATAACGATGTGTCTACGTAGGTTCATCAAGTGTAACAAATGCACCACTCGGGTGGGATCTATTGATAATGGGGGGAAGCTATGTGTCTATGGGGGAAGACTAATGGAATATCACTGCACCTTCCTCTCACATTTGCTGTGAACCTAAAACTGCTCTAACAAAGTCTCTAATTTAAAAAAGAAAGAAAGAAAGAAAGAGAGAGAAAGAAAGAAAGAAAGAAA
>NW_012114799.1:4388492-4403465 GCF_000951035.1 Colobus angolensis palliatus
GAAAGAAAGAGAGAGAAAGAAAGAAAGAAAGAAAATGGAAACCTAAGTTAAACTCATTTGTGAAGCCATAAACCACCAGAACAACTTTTCTGGTCATAGAGCAAACAACAGGGGTGGCAATTACAAAACATGAATAACTTGACACTGTTACCTACATTTCTGCTTATTAGCGGTCCTGCAACTCTACTGATTAAATCTGTAATAAGTCATGCTGATTTCTGGGCATACTAGGCCTTACTCATTCCTCTGTCTCCACCACAGCCCCTGGCTCAATAGCAGGTGTTTAGTAGACACTGGGAGGGAAGGAGGAAGAAGTTTATCAGATTTTGCTATGAAAACAAATATGGCCAGCAACAGGGAAAAGAGCAATGATTGCAACTAGAATGACTCATTTCTGCAATTCCCTGAACTTGACATGTCAACACCAAGGTCATCTTTGGGGGAAACAGAACAAACACTTTTAGCACTGGTGACTACGGACATAATAGGCCCTCAATTTATAGAGGTTTCTGAAGGGTGTGCTTTAATTTCTGGTGAATTCAAAGCAGTAAAATGGGCATTTTACCAGTGATGACTAATGATAATCACTGCCATTTATTTGTGCTGAAATGACCTAAGCCATTGTATGTGTTGGGACCAATACTCACCATGTCCCAGAGGTAGGTACTATTATCTTGCTTTACAGATGAGGAAAGCAAGACCTATAACAAGGTTTAGTGACTTGTTCAAGGTCACAGAGCAAACAAACAGCTCTTGGTCTTTGCCTGATGATATATACCACTCCCCCGATTCTCTTAACAAACGTTGAAGTGAGCACCTTCTGTCTGCGAGTAAATGAAAAGATGTATCAGGCACAGACCTTACAATCAAGAGGCTTCATTAGTGAAGGTTACAGACATACCCAACTACCACCTACAGGCAAAATGAGCCCCAGCCAAAACCACAGGCAGCAGTGCTGTGGGATGGTAATTATTAATAATTCTATGAGCATGAGTGAAGGCTCAGGTGGGGTCTGGAAGGAACTGAAGGTTCCTCCAAGGCCAAGGACAATGGGAAGAGGCTTTTCTTCTGAGGGAACCCCATGAGCAAGGGGCACCTCAGAGTCTGAGCTATCAGCTAATGAGGCTGCACTTCAGAGGTATCAAATAAAAGGGCACAAGAATAGGATGGAGCCCCACACCCCATGTTTTAGAAACACAGAGAGATACCTTAAAAGCAGGATGGGCAAGGTGGCTTATGCCTGTAATCCCAGCACTTTGGGAGGCCAAGGCAGGTGGATCATGAGGTCAGGAGATCGAGACCATCCTGGCCAACATGGTGAAACCCCATCTCCACTAAAACTACAAAAATTAGCCGGGTGTGGTGGTGGGCACCTGTAGTCCCAGCTACTCGGGAGGCTGAGGCAGGAGAATCGCTTGAACCCGGGAGGCAGAGGTAGCAGTGAGCCAAGATTGTGCCACTGCACTCCAGCCTGGGAGATAGTACGAGACTCTGTCTCAGAAAAAAAAAAGAAAAAAGAAAAGAAAGGAAAAAGAAAAAACAGAATGAATTAGTTCCCAAGAGAAAGGCCTACACAAACATGGCACTCCAAGAACATGTATCCTCTCTGACCTGACTCTCAAACTTCATGTCCACAACTTGCTGATGTCATACTAAAACAAAAAAGGAACTGCTCCCCCAAACCTTCCCTTGGATGCTGAGTTTATAAGGTAATTGACAGAATATGTCTTCTCTCAAGGGTCAAACAGTATTATGTTTAAAGATCCTGGCTGAGTCAGCTACTGAAGCCACTCATGGCATCTTAAAGATGTCTGACCCTTAAAAATAACTGTTTCCAAAATTCCCATTTAATTGCCCTAGATTTCCACTATAAACCCACCACTCACAATTCTCTTCCTTTATATAAGTCATCATAATATCTTAATAGCATATTAATTTCTAATCAGAAAGAGCTGTGAGTAGGTAGAAAACAACAAACCAATAATTGGATGTGTGACTTGAAGTCTTTTATCATGAGCAGTTTTGGGAAAGCAATTTTGCTCTTTGCTAAGCGAAGCAATTCAGAATGCTAGGAATACTAAATTATGGAAATGAATTATTTATGAGTAATAAAGCATAATTTAGCATAATGTTACTATTTGAGTTATAAAATAAGGTATTTTCAAGAAAAGTCACTGTAAGGTCCAAGGTTAGCCTAATTAGATCTGGAGAACCCCTCACCACGGCTCCCGCTTTCCCTCTTGTCCCCATCAGCATTTTATGCAATCATTATAAAACTTACAAAAGGAACATGGAAGAAAGAAACACAACCAAAACTAGGAAAGAATTCTCTGTCCAAAATTCAAACATACAATCATCATTAAACCCATTTTCTGAAACGACCACCTCAGAGATTCTTGAGCATGATTACACTCTCCATTACCTATTTAGGGATGGCAAGTAGGTTTTGCAGTCACTTGTACTTTTTCATTACAAGAAATGGAGATTCCAACCCCAACTGGCCTAAGCAACAAGGAAATGTACTGACTCATGTCACACACATCAACAAATGTCTAGAACAAGGCTATCTTCAGCTATAGATTGATTTAAAGACTCTGCCAGCCTGTATGCCTGTCTGTCCTGATCACAGAAATGGCTGCCACAGGTCCTGGTGTCATACCCAGAGTCTAGCTAGAAGGAAAGGAGTGGCATCTGGGTCTACTTGTCTCTTTTATCAAAAAAGGACAAACCTTCCCCGAACCCAGCTGCCCTCCCCACTACAGCCTGATAAGCCTCTACTCACATCTCACCTGCCAGAAGCTTTCCATAGCCACCTGGACTGCAGGAAAGGCTGGGGAAGAGAACAGGTAAAAGCTTTTTAAGTGAACAGCTTATCCAACCTCCACAGCAAGGTGGAGGAAGCAAGAGGAGGCCATGAGTATGGGTTGGGAAGCCTGCCCGCAGGCTCAACCATGCAGCCTAGAGCCTAAAAAGCATTCCGTACATATTAAAGCAGGATGGTGGTGGCTTCCAGGGCAGAACCCCAGTTAAAAGAAAGAACTGCTAGGTTATATGACAGCTGACCCATGAGTTGTGTTTTCTGTATTACAGAGCTGTCAAAAAGCAAGGGTCTACTTGACCAGAGAGTAAAAGAAAACTCACCAACTAAAAATTTTTCAAAGGCAATGACTGACTCATGGGGCAGAAAAGGAGACAGAATCATAGCATGCTACTCAGCTCATCATGATACAATTTTTATACAGTAAAAATTATAAATACATTTGATACAAATTTAACCAAAGATTGTAATACTAAGAAATTTGGAGAAGTGGAAGTGAAAAGCTGTGAAGGATCGGAGATTCTACCCTACTTGCAGGGCAACAAGTTAGTCAGCCAGTTTCATGAATGCTGGCAGAAGACATGAGATTTTTGAGTCAGAGACAAAGGACGATTTATTACTCACAGCAATAGTAGTAACCAGAGAATCAATATTTCTGCCTTGGTTCCCTAAGCCCCCATTGCCCTGGCCATCCAAAGAAGTGCAGGTGAAAATGGCAGACACAGTGAGTTACACTGGAGGAGAGGAACCCAAGCTTAGGGAAGCTGAATTTTTCACACTGGGCAATAAGCCCATAACATCTCTATCTTCCAAAGCTGTAAGCAAACAGCCTTTTGCTCTGGCGGAAGACACTGTATCATCCAAGACTATACAAACATCCTTGAAAAAATAGTCAGCAACAAAGCGAGTTAGTACCTCTGCTTGCAAGATGGCCAGAAATGTGTGAGACCCAGGAAGAATCGTCTCCCAGAAAGGAAGAGAGTAAAAATCTCCACTTGCTGAAACAGGTCCACAGAAGTCAAAACTTGATGGCTTTTAGAAATGGGGTTGACAAAAAAGCACAGATAAAATACTGGGAAGAGTTGCTTCTCGAGTAAGAACTAGCCATGGGAGGTGGAGAGAGGGAAAAGGACCCACAGGGATCCGTTTTTTTGTTATCAACTTTAGCACTATTTCACTTAAATCACGAACACATATTATGTTGATAAACAAAATCAATGTTAAAATATGTATAAGTTTAGTAACAATGCACAATGAATGTATATTCATCTCCATACAGAATTTCAACAATGTCATGAAAAAGCTGAACATCAGAGGCCTCTCTAAAAGTGATGCAGTGTGACTGTGACAAAGTGAATATGGCGAAGGTGGCAAAACTCGTTCTTAAATGGCATTCAACTGTGAAATGCATGATTCAGATAACAGCTCAGTAAAGTTATTCCAAGTGAAGGTCAATTCTTTATAAATCGCGTACTGTGACCAATATCCTACTTAGGTACCCTGTACTTTTTCATCAGAAAAGACATCACTGGTAAAAGCAGAACCTAGTTTACAATAATGTAATGTTTAACTCTATGCAAAGCACCATGGGATGACATAAAAGTATCAAGACAATTCCCAAACTTAAGGAGCTTAATTATTGGTTGCCAACAGCACCCACCAACTCAGAATACTAAGCAACAGATTATCTTCCTTTCAGGACTCAGACGCACTGCCCCCACGCCCCTCTCCGCTACCACACGTACACACTGTCTTTGGAACTATGGTATCCACTAGCCACATGTAGGTACTGAGTACATGAAACGTAGCTAGGTGACTAGTCCAAATTGAAATGTGCTTCATGTGTAAAGCACACACTGGATTCCAAAGATTTCATATGAAAAATAGAATGTAAAATATCTCAATAATTCTTGTATTTTATTACCAAGTATAATATTTTGGATATACTGGGATAAATAAAAATATCAGCAAAATTCATTGTATGTTTCTTTTTACTTTGTTTAATGGAGTGCCTAAAAAAAATTTCTTTTTTTTTTGAGATGGAGTCTCGCTCTGTCACCCAGGCTGCAGTGCAATGGCACGATCTTGGCTCACTGCAACCTCTGCCTTCCAGGTTCAAGCGATTCTCCTGTCTCAGCCTCCCAAGTAGCTGGGATTACAGGCATGCACCACCATGCCTGGCTAAGTTTGCATTTTTAGTAGAGATGGGGTTTCACCATGTTGGTCAGGATGGTTTCAATCTCCTGACCTCAGGTGATCTGCCTGCCTTGGCCTCCCAAAGTGCTGGGGTTACAGGCATGAGCCACCATGCCTGGAGACAATTTTTAATTAAACATGTGAGTCACATTTGTGACTAGAGTTATATTTTGTTTCTATTGGACAACACTGGTCTAGAGACTCAGCTCACTTCCCCAAACGACTAGGACTATGGCATCCCCTCCAACTGCCCACTCCCAAGAGGCCTGCCACCACTCAAAGGCACTCAGAGGTCCAGAGATTCCCAAGAAGGCCTGCTCCAAGGACGGGGCTTCCTTGAGGAAAACAAGATGAGGGAGGTGGGGCAAACGTTCATAGTTCATCTTTCCCTAGTGCGCGTGGATGAGTTCAGAGCAAAAGATACAGTTAGAAAAACTAATATCTTGTGCTTTTATGACCAAATGTTATGGCTTTCTAAATTACAACAGCCAAATGTAACATAAAGTTACACATTTTATTTCAAATGAACACCCAAGCAAACATAGGTCCCCATCAAAAATGTGGTTTTTCCAAAGAACTGCAAGCAGAGCCCAAAAGTAAAAGTCAAGCTGCCCCTTTGCAGTTTGTTTGTTTGTTTGTTTTTGGAGGCAGAGTCTCACTCTGTCACACAAGCTGGAATGCAGTGGTGTGATCTCGGCTCACTGCAACTCTGCCTCCCAGGTTCAAGCTACTCTCGTGCCTCAGCCTCTGAAATAGCTGGGACTACAGGCACGCACCACCACACCTGGCTAATTTTTGTATTTTTAGTAGAGACGAGGTTTCACCATGTTGGCCAGGCTGCTCTTGAACTCCTGACCTCAAGTGATCCACCCACCCCAGCCTCCCGAAGTGCTGGGATTACAGGGGTGAGCCACTGTACCTCGACCCCTTTGCATTTATATACACGGGATATCCATCGATTTATCAAACTTTACCTACATCAGCAATTTTTTTTTTTTCTCTTTATTGAGACAGAGTCTCACTCTGTCACCCAGGCTGGAGTGCAGTGGTGTGATCTCGGCTGACTGCAACCTCCACCTCCTGGGTTCTAGCAATTCTCCTGCCTCAGCCTCCTGAGTAGCTGGGATTACGGGTGTGTGCCACCACACCTGGCTAATTTTTAAATTTTTAGTAGAGATAGGGTTTCACCATGGTAGCCAGGCTGGTCTTGAACTCCTGACCTCAAGTGATCCGCCATCCTCGGCCTCCCAAAGTGCTGGGATTACAGGCGTGAGCCACTGCACCCAGCCTATATCAGCAGTTTATAAAGGAGAAAAGTAACAAATCAAGGTGAAGGATGGATTTAATTTATCACAAGAAAAGCCAGTGAATTCTTCAGAGCCTTGAGCAAACTATCAAAAACCCAATCCTTCCCTCTGACACAATTAAGAACTTCATGACTTTGGCTTTCTTTACACAGCTATTCTCAAGGCTGACTAATTATACCTTGTATAATCACAGTTGTGGCCATTCCCACCAGTGTAAAGCCTATTACTAGCAAAATGCAAATATCAGTGAAACTGAAATACACTAGTAAAGTAAAGACAGGGCCCTGGATAACGACTTTGAGAGACAACTTCCTCATTCATTTATTCAAGAAACCCTGACTACCCGTCTACCTGGTCCAGACAAGCGGTGCCCCAGGGGTGGGTGACATAAAACGGAGGAGATCAGGTCCTGCACCCCAGGCACTCACAGTGTGGCTGGCAGGAATGGCAGTCGGGGGGTGGGGGGCACTCTGCCAATCACTGGAGAGATAGAAGGGCAGCGGTTCACACAAACAGCAGTGAGGGCCTGAGCAGGGAGCAGCCAACTCTCCCAGGGCAAGACTTTGGGGAGAACAACAGGGGAGAAATCAAAATGCTGGGTGAGTTCCAAGAACAAGGATAGCAAAGTCCCCCCTTCATCTCTCTGCTGCTGGCCTTCTGCAGAAAAGGGGACCTCGAGTCAGCACCTGTCATTCCACAAGTAGACTCGCATCCCTGGAGGAGCAGCCAAGTCCCTGAGTCTGCCTAGTGTAGTCACCAAACGTCAAGAAGCCCTTGTGGCTGCACTGAGGGCCCCATTCTCCAATCTGGGTTTCTCAGCCATGAGGCTGATATTTTGCTTTCCCTCTGTTTGCCTCCTCTGGTTCTGAACTTGGGAAGAGAAAATGAATGTTATTCATTGCATTTCCAAACAACCGTATTGTAAATACACACACAGAAACATGTGCACGTACACGTACACACATGCTCACGCAGACACGCACACATGCGCACATACACCCTTGTCAGACAACCCTGGGTGCCGCCAGGCTTCTCCAACAGACAGCGCCATGCTGACAGTCCCTTTCCTTGTCCTATGGTCATGCCCATCTCTTGGCAACCTGGCTTTCTTGTTTACCACTCTGACAAAATGTTCTCTACAGGGTCACAAAGTGACCTCCTAAACACCAACTCCAGTGAACAGTCTCCTCAACCTTGACCCTGGCCAGCATGTGACATTGCTGGTCACACCTTGAAGTGTTTTATTTGCCTTTCTGTATCCCTGTACAATCCTTGCTCCACACCCTAATACCCAGAACCTGTGCACATTACCTTAATAAGCAACAAATAGGACTGAGGCAGGGGCTGCAGTGGATGTCTTTGCAGATGTGGTTAATTTCAGAACCTTAGATGGAATGATGACCCTGGGTTATCCAGGTGGGCCTTAAATGCCATCACAAGTGTCCTCATAAGAAACAGATGGAGGGAGATTTGACACACAGGGAAAAACAGAGAGAGATTTTAAGATGCCAGCCTTAAAGACTGGAACGATGTGCCCATGAGCCAAGGAATGCCAGCAGTCACCGAGAACAGAAGAAACAAAGAAAGGATTCTTCCTTACGCCTCTGCAGGAGCACATCCCTGCTGATCCTTCACTTCAGCCCAGCGATCCTGATTTTGGACTTCTGGTCTCCAGAAATGTGAGAGAATAAATAGATCTTGTTATTAGAAGCCACCAAGTTTGCAGTCATTTGTTACAACAGCCAGAGAAAATGAATACATTCCCTTCAACTTTTCTGACCTCTATGTCTTCCACTAGTTCCTTATCATCTTCCTACCTCAAGAGAAGTCATTCTCCAAATTCTGTCCTTTGCCCTTTCCTCTCCTGTCTTAGTCTGCTTGGGCTGCCATAACAAAATACCACAGGCTGGGGGGCTTCAACACCAGGAATTTATTTCTCGCAGTTTTGGAGGTTGGAAGTTCAAGATCCAGGGACTGGCAGGATGGGTGTCTGGCGAGGGCTCCCTGTGGGTTGCAGATGGCTGCCTCCTCACTGTGTCCTCACACGGCCGTTCCTCAGTGCAGAGGGTGGAGGCAGAGAGGAAGCAAGCCCTCTGCTATCTCTTCTTATAAGGGCACAATCCCATCACGAGGGTCCTGCCTTCATCACCTCATCATCCTCATGACCTCAGGTAAACTGAGCCACCTCCCAAAACCTCTCCCTCCAAATACCATCACACTGCGGGTGACAGCTTCACATATTTATCTGGAGGGATACAATTCAGTCCAAAGCAGTTCTTCTCTCCTCCTCATGATCCCAGGCTACTTCACCCATCCACCACACTGCCTCAGTCACTGCCCTAAAGCAAAACACTCCCAAATCCATCTTTCTTCTGGCATCTCGGTCACACTCCAGTTCCATGTTTCCAACAGATCATCAGTTGTCTCATTCCCAAAGTACTGCCAGGCCATAACCCAGGATCTTCACACTGAAGACATCTCTGGACACCCCTGTGCCTCAGCCTCCGCAGTGCCACAGAATCTTCGCTTTGTCTCTAATCCCTTATTCCTTTTAGAGATTCCGCCATCACCACCCTCCAGGCTCTGGAACTGTTTACTCTCCCTCTTCATCCAGAAACCTTGAGTATTAGCAGATACTGGTATGGGCCTTGCTTGAAGAGTAAGGCATTAAAAAAAAATAAAAATTAACATTATTTTAAAACTCCAGCAATTGTAGGTGATCAAAAACTGAAACCTTGCCAGGCGCAGTGGCTCATGCCTGTAATCCCAGCACTTTGGCAGGCCGAGGTGGGCAGATCACCTGAGGTCAGGAGTTCGAGACCAGCCTGGCCAACATGGTGAAACCCCATCTCTACTAAAAATACAAAACAATTAGCCAGGCATGGAGGTGCGTGCCTGTAATCCTGGCTACTTGAGAGGCTGAGGCAGGAGAATTGCTTGAGCCCAAGAGGCAGAGGTTACAGTGAGCCGAGATTGGGACACTGCACTCCAGCCTGGGCGACAAGAGCAAAAACTCCATCAAAAAACAAAACAAAACAAAAAAACCTGAAACCAAGCCTACAGCATGATGGAGCTTTGAAAAACAAATCAACCTTGACCTGCTTTAGTAGGAATTGGTGTGAATTCCACACCTGTCAGGTAGCAGGTCTACTGTATTCTCTGTTGATGACATGACTTAGAAGACATCTCTGGGCACTGCTTTAAACAGGACACCTTTAGGTCCAGGCAGGGTTGGCCAGGAGAGTGGGTTCCCTCCTACACGAGGGACAGCTGAAGAGTCTGGGGATGTTCAGTCTTTGGAAGAGGTGACAAGACCACACAATAAGCTCGCACTGCAGATCTGTCTTATGGACAATGGAGACTGGTCCCATGGTGGAGAGGACAGACTCTGAGTCAAGGAGGGCAAAGTGTGAATACTCTATCTCTTATGAGCTTGGAAACTTAGGAAAGCTCCCTAACTTTTCTGAGTCTTAAAATTCCCATATACAAAGTGGAGGTGATAATATTGCCTCAGGGCAATGTTGTAAGAATGAAGTGTGATTATCTATGGGAAGAACTTAGCACAGCGCCCAGCATACTATGTGCTTGCTAAGTGTTAGCTAAGAAAATGAGGACTATTAAAGAGGAGTTAGAAAAAGGTAAACCATTCAATTAACCATTAAAAAAAACTTTCTGAAATTGAGACTGGGCAACATAAACTGGGTCTCGCTAAGTTATTAGAATCCCAGTACTAGATGTATTCAAACAAAAGCTGAAGAACTATTGGAATTGACCTAAAGAGGGTAACGAATCTCTAATGATGGCATCTGGAAAGAATGGCACTGCCAATACTGGAGAACTAAAGGACCAGTGTCATTACCATGGTGACTTTATCACTTAAAGGTGCTGAGATTTAACTTACCACTAAGAACTTATTCTTATTTCACCAGAAGTAAATCACATCTGTCCCTGCTTTGGACAAAAAAAAATGGCCATCTTTTGTAATGCAGAATTCATTCCCTAAGAATACTCTCTTTATGGGCATGTAGAGTTTAAGCCTCTCCTTTCAGGAGACTGGTACATCAATTACTCTGTAATAAATATCTATTCAGTTCTGATACCATATCTCCTCATTCACACTGAAGAATAACTTGGGATTAGATCCAAACTCTCACAGAATGACTATATACACACATTACTCTTTTAAAAATATAGCAGAAAGTTTCCATTTTGAAAACGTACTTTATCAAGTAAACAAAGGTCAACTGATTTCTAAAAATACTACAGCATCTCTAAGTACAATTAATTGGAATGCCAGAGATCTCCCTGGATAAATAAAAGCATAATGTAAAAGGAACCCAGGTAAAGAGAAATACAAACTCCATGGTTTTCTGGAAAGAAAAAATGCTGGTGAAAGTTTTTTAATCTCCCTGAATTCCTCCTTAAAGACATCAGAAAAACTAGCAAAACTAAAAACAAAGCTAATACTTTTAGATAACTAAATGATGGAAAGGAGGAAAAGAAAATTTTTTTTTTTTTAGACGGAGTCTCACTCTGTCACCCAGGCTAGAGTGCAGTGGTGCAATCTCAGCTCACTGCAACCTCCGCCTCCTGGATTCAAGCAATTCTCCTGCCTCAGCCTCCTAAGTAGCTGGGATTACCGGTGCCCCCCACCACACCTGGCTAATTTTTTGTATTTCCAGGAGAGACAGGGTTTCACCATGTTGGCCAGGCTGATCTCGAACTCCTGACCTCAGGTGACCCGCCCATCTCAGCCTCCCAAAGTGCTGGGATTACAGGCATGAGCCACCGTGCCAAGCCACGCTTTTAATCAAAAAGAAATGAAAAATAGAAATGATGTGGAAAAAAATACTAGATATAAATGACAAGCAAAAAAGAGCCAGCATACATACATTATAAATCCCTAAGGAATTAAATCAAAGCGATAGAACAGAACAAAAACTGTAGCTTTCTTGAAACAGACATGAAACTACCTTTTACCTGAAAAAAGTTAACCCAGAATAGCTATCACCAAGACATAGTTTGGCAAAACTCTGAACCTTAAAAAAGGAGTGATTATTTGGGTATCCAACACAAGGGACAAGTCAGTTTTAAGGAAAAGGAAAATAAGGTTGTCATAAAACATTTACAGTAATGCTTTATGTCATGATATAATGTAGTAACATATTTAAGATGTTTGGGAAAGAAAATATGAGTCAAGGATTTTACATTCAGCCAAAATTCAAGTACAAAGGCCACAGGGAATAAAAATATTAAAAACATGCAAGAGCTCAGGAAATATTGTTCCAATGAACTTTCCCTGAGGAACCTAGTGGAGAAAGGACTGAAGTGAAGCATGAACCTAAGGATTGGGAGTGACTATTAAAAATATTTGCACTGGCCAGACACAGTGACTCACACTTGTAATCCCAGCATTTTGGGAGGCCGAGGCAGGAGGTTTGCTTGAGTCCAGGAGTTCAAGACCAACCATGGTGAGACCCCATCACTACAAAAAATTTAAAAATTAGCTGGGCTTGGTAGTGCATACCTGTGGTCCCAGCTACTGAAGAGGCTGTGGCGGGAGGACCACTTGAGCCCAGGAAGTCGAGGCCACAATGAGCCATGATTACACCACTGCACTCCAACTTGGGTGATAAAATGAGACCCTGTTTCAAAAAAAGTGATTTTTTTTTTTTTACTTGTAGAACTAAGACTAAATGATGATTCCAAGAAAAACAGAATATGTAATGTCTATATGATCTAAAAATGAAGATGCTGTATATTTTAAAGGGAAAAGAAGCACTGGAGAGGATATATGGAAAATGGAAAATAATACATGAAATTACACAAAAATAGTCATAGGGGTTATATGAAAAACAATAAATCTGTTGATTGCCCTATGGATAGACTGTAAATAAAAGGATATTATTTCAAATTAGATGCTGTGAGAAACAGAGAGGAGAGGAAAGAAAATGTTATCCATTCATAGGAAAGAATCAATAGAAAATAATGAAAATCAGAGCTGGCACCGTAGTCCCAGCACTTTGGGAGGTCAAGGCAGGCGGATCACCTGAGGTCAGGAGTTCTAGACCAGCCCACCTAACATGGTGAAACCCTGTCTCTACCAAAAATACAAAAATTAGCCAGGTGTGATGGCGTGTGCCTGTAATCCCAGCTATTCAGGAGGCTGGGGCAGGAGAATCGCATGAACCTGGAAGGTGGAGGTTGCAGTGAGCTGAGATTGCACCGCTGCACTCCAGCCTGGGTGACAGAGCAAGACTCTGTCAAAAAAAAAAAAAAAAACAGATGAAGGAAGGAAGGAAGGAAGGAAGGAGGAAGGAAGGAAGGCAGGAAGGAAGGAAGGAAAAGAAAGAAAATAATGAAAATCAGTGGAGGAGGGAATAAAGGGTATCATGGAAAGGCATAGATATAATGGTAACCATTCCTCTGAACTTACCTTGTTTAGCCTCTTGCTTTGCTGTCTCACCTGAGACCATTCTGTAAGGTTTTAAGCATATGATGAACTACAGAATAATGAAAGAACCATCTCCTCGCAGTTTTGACAAATCTAACACTTTAGCATATTTGCTTTCTCTTACAATCGGTACAGTTATGGCTGAAGTTTTCTGCATGTCCTTCATTGATTCCTGTCTCTGTCCACCCCAAGATTTCCACTATCCTGAGTCTAATTCATTATTCCTACGCTTGTTATTATTCTCTACCTACAGATCCACAAGCAACATACTGTATTATTTATGATTATGAAACCGGTAGGCTTTTACAACTTGTTTTATCCTTTCAGATTCATCCATGTTGCTAGTTCTACTTGTGCAGTTCTCGGTGAGGCAGTAGTCCACCCTACAGGGCATGCTGGAAACTTGTAGGATTGTCACTGGCTGTCACAATTTTGAACAGGTGAGATCATGGTATTTAGTAGGTGGGAGGGAGCCAGGGATCTTAATATGCTGAAATGTTCAAAGCAGTTATGCACAATGAAGAATTTTCTCTCAACCCACAAGATTTTCGGATAACTAAAATGATACTCATTAAGGTGAAAAATTATCTGTGCCTAGAATTCAACTCTATTTTACCTACATAGGAGAGTTTGTTTCATTTTCTTTTGCATAGTTTTAAATATACACTGATTTTTCTGGGAATGGAACTACTATGATAAATCAAGAGAAGAGTCTGGTTTTATTTAGACCCTTTATAAAGAGTTATAAACCACTTCAGACAATGAGGTCACCAATGGCAACTTTACTCAAAGTATTCAAAATACAATACAAACACTTGTATCCATCTGTTCTTGGAGCTGCCACATTCGTGATGATTCTACCTATGTGTACCAATATACCTGTTTAGTACTTATTTCAAAATGTCATACAAAGGGAAATGTCAGCAATACAGTATGACTCTTTTCTCACCCCTCTTAGATTCAAATTTATTCATTATATGCAGGTGTAAGCCACTAACTACTTAGTTGTATCTAATATCGTCATGCAAAGCATTTATATAACTATATACATTGTGTGTATATATATAACTATATACAATGTTTTTCAAAATTACCCTCCTCTTATTTCTCCTTCACATTACATTTAAGATATAGTACTATTTTTTAATGGTGTGTATAAATAGAAGTTCATTTTAAGATACTAAAACAGGTATGATAAAATATTGGTGGCCAGACGCAGTGGCTCATGTCTGCAATCCCAGCATTTTGGAAGGCCGAGGCAGATAGATCCCTTGAGCTCAAGAGTTCATGATAAGCCTGGGCAACATGGCAAAACCCTGTCTCTGCAGAAAACACAAAAAATTAGCTGGGCACGGTGGCATGCACCTGTAGTTCCAGCTATCTGGGAGGCTGAGGTGGGAGGATCTTTTGGGCCCTGGAGGTTGAGGCTGCAGTGAGCTGTGATTGCACCACTGCTCTCCAGCCTGGGAGACAAAGTGAGACCCTCTCTCAAAAACAAAAACAAAAAATACATATATATTAGTTATGAAAACGGCATAGTAGGTCTCCTAAAGCTGAAAAATGTTCCAAAATGTAGAGCCACTATATTAAGACACTACAATATGCCTATCAAATATTCTGTTAATGGATATCGTCTCCCTCCTAGGTTTTCTTTTCTTTTTTCACAAATGAAAGTGCTAGAATAGTCTCCTTAAACACATATGAGTTACATCCTTTGTAAATATCTTCTCCCAGTGACTTATCTTTTAGTGCTTTATATAGTGTTTTCTGTGCACAAAGTTCTTAGTCAGCTTGAAGTTAAATTTTTTGCAGTTTCTATTCATGGTTTGTGATTTCTGTGTCTTAAATTCAAAAGCTTTTCTTTTACTTCCAGGTCAAATGGAGAGTCTGACATTATTGTTTAAAAGTTTTGGCCGGGCACAGTAGCTCACGCTTGTAATCCTAGCACTTTGGGAGGCTGAGGCGGGCAGATCACCTGAGGTCAGGAGCTCAAGACCAGCCTGGCCAACATGGCGAAATCCTGTCCCTACTAAAAATACAAAAAATTAGCCGGGCGTGGTGGTGTGTGCCTGTAATCCCAGCTATCAGGAGGCTGAAGCCGAAGAATTGCTTGAACCCAGGAGGTGGAGATTGCAGTGAGCCGAGATTGTGCCACTGCACTCCAGCCTGGGCAACAAGAGCGAGACACCATCTCAAAA
>NW_012114799.1:4403515-4408984 GCF_000951035.1 Colobus angolensis palliatus
AAAAAAAAAATGGAAGAGACCTCTCCAGGAAACTAGATGAATGCAGATGCATGGTGCATAGGGACGATGCACATGGTCTAACCGGCAGTTGGAAGCACAGATCTGGAGCTCAGACAATGTACAAAGACACTAAACATATTGTTTTGGTCCTCCAAAGTAAATTCAAAACAAATTAAAAAGTTAAATTTAAAAAGGAAAACCATAAAAATTAGAAAGAAATCAGAGTGAATTTTAAAAAAAAGAAAATGGAAAAGGCAACAAAAACAATTTTTAGAAGCTAGAAAGCATATGGGCAAGTGGTAATTGATTTAACAGACTCTAGAAAGCAAACTCCTAACACAGCAGTGTGAAAGCAAAAAGGCAACCCAATTTACACCTCAGGACACCCAATAAAACAGAAATTGGTAGCACAGTATAATAAAGAGAAGACTGGCAATAGGGAGGTTTGTTCAAAGCCTGTGTAAAAAGGAGTTCTCCAGAATCCCTCCCCAGCTCTGCCCAGAAGGGCAATACCCACTCATCCCCAACTCTCCTACTGGATGACTGGAGGATTTTTCTCTGGAGAAGGTGCAACAGTCTCTTCTTTGAGGAATACCAAACTCAGCCAAAGATGGGGAAACCAAACTCAAAGAGGCTAAAGAAAGAATTTCAGGCCGGGCACAGTGGCTTGCGTCTGCAATCCCCACACTTTGGGAGGCTGAGGTGGGCATATTACTTTAAGTCAGGAGTTCAGGAGTTCAAGACCAGCCTGGCCAACATGGTGAAACCCCATCTCTACTAAAAATATAAAAATCGGCCAAGCGTGGTGGTGCGTGCCTGTAATCCCAGCTCCTTGGGAGGCTGAGGCAGGAGAATCACTTGAACCCGGGAGGCGGAGGTTGCAGATAGCTGAGGTCGCGCCACTGCACTCCAGCCTGGGCAACAAGAGCGAGACACCATCTCAAAAAAAAAAAAAAAAATTTAAATCTGCTTTTCAGGTTTAGTTTCTTAAATCACATGGAATTTATATTTGTATATGTGGGAGGTACAAACTTCAAACTTATTTTAGTTTTTCCATATAGACAGCCAATTGTGGTGGTACCATTATTTCCCTCCCTGATGTGTGATGCTACCTCTCTCACATATCCAATTTCCATATATGTGGTTACTATTTCTGGACTCCATATTCAACTTTCTTGGTCTATTTGTCCCTAAAAATATCACAATCTCAACTGCCCTAGTTTTAGAAGTTTTGAGATATAAACACACTTTGTTCTTGAAAATTATCTTGACTATTCTTAGCCCTCCATTCCTCCATAAACATTTTAGAGCTTACCCACCCACATTGGAAAAAACCTATTGGAATGCTTAGTGAAATTGCATGTATTAGTGTTAATATAAGGAGAAATGACATCCTTATTAGATTGTCTTCCCAATTCTGAACACGATATTTCTCTCTATTCAGATCTTATTTTATGCATTTTAATAGCATTTTATAATTTTCTTCATGAAGTAATTATACATATATTAGATTTATTCCTTTTGGTTTGTTGCTATGAGAAATGATATCATTATGAAAATTAAAAATGTATTGCTGTGTTGCTATTATATAAGAATACATTTTATTTTAGTATATTAAACTTCTACCCATCCCCAGCAGCTTTGTTAGAATTTGTTACTTCTAATAGTGTCTATAGAATCCCTTGGCTTTTCTTTTTTCTTTCTTTCTTTTTTGAGACATTGTTTTGCTCTTGTCACCCAGGCTGGAGTGCAGTGGTGTGATCTCAGCTTACTGCAACCTCCACCTCCCAGGGTCAAGCAATTCTCCTGCCTCAGCCCCCTGAGTAGCTGGGATTAGAGGCACCCACCACCACAGCCAGGTAATTTTTGTGTTTTTAGTAGAGACAGGGTTTCGCCATGTTGACCAGGTTGGTCTCGAACTCCTGACCTCAGGTGATCTGCCCACCTCGGCCTCCCAAAGTTCTGGGATTGCAGGCCTGAGCCACCGCACCCGGCTTCCCTTAACTTTTCTATGTAGAGCTATAGAAAGCTCTATATAGACTATAATAACTCTAAGACAGACATTATCTATATTATATATAGATATAATTATAGTATATATAAAGCTCTATGTAGACTATAATATCCACAAGTAATGATGGTTACTTTTTTCCTCCCCAATCCATATACAGTAACTTTCTTTCTTTTTCTTGCCCTACTATACTGGCTAGGACATCACGTATAATAATGAGGAGAAGCGGTAACAGTAGACATCCTTATCTTCATTTTAGATTTTAAAGGGCTGAGTCTATCTAATTTACCAGTTACAATTAATATTTTAGGTTAAATAACCTTTATCAGCAATTCCCAGCCTAGTTGCTAAAAGTTTTTATCTTGCCTTGAATTTTATCAAATGCTTTTTGTATTGAGAGATACTATAGGTTTCTTCCCAAATTTTTTTTTTTTTTAATGGAGTTTCACTCTTGTCACCCAGGCTGGAGTGCAGTGGCATGATCTCAGCTGACTGCAACCTCCATCTCCCGGGTTCAAGTGATTCTCCTGCCTCAGCCTCCCAAGTAGCTGGGATTACAGGTGCCTGCTACCACGCCCAGCTAATTTTTGTATTTTTAGTAGAGACGGGGTTTCACCATGTTGGCCAGGCTGGTCTTGAACTCCTGATCTTTTATGAACACGGTAAATTAAATAATAAACATTCTGATTATACCATCCTAGATTCCGAAAATAAACACATATGCTGAGCACGTTCATTTATTTATTTATCTTTATATAAACACAATGAGATTTAGTTTGCCAATGTCTTATTAAAGACTTTTTGAATCTATATTCATTAGTGATACTGACCTATAAATTCTCTACTGCCTTTGATTTAGGTATCACAGTAGTAGTAATCTCAAAATGATATAGGAAGTTTTCCTTCTTTTTCTGTAGAATGGAGTGCATGAGATTGGGATTATCTGATCCCTGAACATATGAAAGCACCCATAAAGCCACTGCTGGCCTAGATCAGAGTTTCTCAACCATGGGCACCACTGACATTTTGAGCCAGATAATTCTTCGCTGTGAGGGGCTGTCCTGTGCACTGTAGGATATTTAACAGCATTCTTGCCCTCCACCCAGTAGATACCAGTAGCATCTCCATTCCCAGTTGTGACAAACAGAAGTGTCTCCTGACATTTCTGGATGTCTCCAGGAAAGGGAGAGGGTGCAAAATCACCTCTGATCATGAACTACTGTTGGATTAACATCTTTAATGGTCATAAACCATTCATGGCAAGTTATTCTAATAAACTATGCACTTCATCCAAGTCTTCAAATTTATGGGCATACAATTGTAAATAATAGTCTCACTTCCTAAATTTTCTCAGATCACTAATTATACGCCTCATTTCACTTCTAATTACCTTTCACTCATTTCTTTTCTTTTTCAATCAATCTTACCAGACTTAAGCCCATTTATTAGTCTTAAAATAAGCAGCTTTTAGTTTTGTTGATTTCTTATATCTTTTTCTCTTTCATTTATTTGTATTCTTCAATGTATTGTTTCCTTTCTTCTATTTATCTTGCATTTACTGTTTTTGCTGTTTCTTATCTTCTTGTTTTAGACAGTTTTGTTTATCAACTTTCAATTTCTCATTGTAAGCTCTAAATATTGTTTAATATTTAATATAAATTTTATCCTTGAACTATTCAGAAATGTGTTGTTTAGTTTCCCAACATGTATTATGCTATGTAGAGGTATTTTAGCTATATTTTATTTCAAATTATTATTGCACTGTGGTCAGAGAACACTGTAAAATACACATTCTTAGGAATATGATGAGAATTCTTTTGCATATGATGGAAGCAGTCACCTTCTACAAATATTCCATAATGTGCAGACATCCTTATTGGATGCATGGGTCTACACTGAGCCACTGGATCAGTGTTCTTTAAACCAAAGGGTGACAACTCACTAGGAACACATAAAATGAATTTGGTAGGATGTGACCAGCACTTTTTTTAAATGAAAAAGGATAGAAATCATCAAAGTGAAATTTTTTTCACATTTTAACAACTCTGAAATCAAGTATTAATAGCTCACAGAATGACCAGCATAGCACATAGTTCAATAGCAGCAATTTTTTATTTTCTAGTACAAAAAATCATGTAGCATATTATAATCAAAAGTGTTGTAGAGTGGCCAGGCGTGGTGGGTCATGCCTGTAATCCCAGTACTTTGGAAAGCCAAGGCAGGTGGGCCACCTGAGGTAAGGAGTTCGAGACTACCCTGGCCAACATGGTGAAACACTGTCTCTACTAAAAATACAAAAATTAATCAGGTGTGGTGTCAGGTGACTGTAATCTCAGCTACTTGGGAGGCTGAGGCAGGAGAATTGTTTGAACCCGGGAGGCAGAGGTTGCAGTGAGCCGAGATCACGCCACTGCCCTCCAGCCTGGGTGACAAGAACAAAACTGTGCCTCAAAAATAAATAAATAAACAAAGTAAAAAATGAAAAGACAAAACCATTAGTTTAAAAAAAAAAATGGAAGAGACCTCTCCAGGAAACTAGATGAATGCAGATGCATGGTGCATAGGGACGATGCACATGGTCTAACCGGCAGTTGGAAGCACAGATCTGGAGCTCAGACAATGTACAAAGACACTAAACATATTGTTTTGGTCCTCCAAAGTAAATTCAAAACAAATTAAAAAGTTAAATTTAAAAAGGAAAACCATAAAAATTAGAAAGAAATCAGAGTGAATTTTAAAAAAAAGAAAATGGAAAAGGCAACAAAAACAATTTTTAGAAGCTAGAAAGCATATGGGCAAGTGGTAATTGATTTAACAGACTCTAGAAAGCAAACTCCTAACACAGCAGTGTGAAAGCAAAAAGGCAACCCAATTTACACCTCAGGACACCCAATAAAACAGAAATTGGTAGCACAGTATAATAAAGAGAAGACTGGCAATAGGGAGGTTTGTTCAAAGCCTGTGTAAAAAGGAGTTCTCCAGAATCCCTCCCCAGCTCTGCCCAGAAGGGCAATACCCACTCATCCCCAACTCTCCTACTGGATGACTGGAGGATTTTTCTCTGGAGAAGGTGCAACAGTCTCTTCTTTGAGGAATACCAAACTCAGCCAAAGATGGGGAAACCAAACTCAAAGAGGCTAAAGAAAGAATTTCAGGCCGGGCACAGTGGCTTGCGTCTGCAATCCCCACACTTTGGGAGGCTGAGGTGGGCATATTACTTTAAGTCAGGAGTTCAGGAGTTCAAGACCAGCCTGGCCAACATGGTGAAACCCCATCTCTACTAAAAATATAAAAATCGGCCAAGCGTGGTGGTGCGTGCCTGTAATCCCAGCTCCTTGGGAGGCTGAGGCAGGAGAATCACTTGAACCCGGGAGGCGGAGGTTGCAGTGAGCTGAGATTGCACCGCTGCACTCCAGCCTGGGTGACAGAGCAAGACTCTGTCAAAAAAAAAAAAAAAA
>NW_012114799.1:4409034-4419901 GCF_000951035.1 Colobus angolensis palliatus
AAAAAAAAAAAAAAAGAATTTCAAACAGAAGACTGAAATCCCCATCCTCATCCTCAACTCAGCTCCCAAAAGTCAAGCAGTCAGGAGTTCACCTTCAAAGCAGAGGCTCAGCGAAACCATCTCAGGGAACCCTGGGCGGCCCAAAAAGAAGGATCTGAAAGTTTAAAACTGGAATCCACCAACAAAACAGTCCAACATGTCACCCTACAGCGAACACTGCCCACATGC
Organism: Colobus angolensis palliatus; assembly: GCF_000951035.1. Classification (NCBI taxonomy): domain Eukaryota; kingdom Metazoa; phylum Chordata; class Mammalia; order Primates; family Cercopithecidae; genus Colobus; species Colobus angolensis. The sequence continues at coordinate 4,409,263 of NW_012114799.1, forward strand.
TAGGAGCTCAGGACAGCCTTTCAATGACCTATTTTTAACAAGAACAGACGTCTAGGACCACACTCATAGGATTCCTCCCCTAACATGAATGATAAATCCAAAGCAACAGGGGAAAGAAGCACCTGGAGGAAGACAATGCAAGAAATGGAAAAGTACTTTTTAACCATCAAAAATATTTTCAGAAAGATAACTGCTATTAAAAAGATCCACGGTAGGAGCAGTGGCTCACACCTGTCATCCCAGCAGTTTGGGAGGCTGAAGGGGGCAGATTGCTTGAGCCCAGGACTTCAAGACCAGCCTGGGCAACAAGGTGAAACCACGTCTCTACAAAAAAATCCCAAAATTAGCCAGGTGCGGTGGCACGCCGCTGTAGTCCCAGCTACTTGGAAGGCTGACGTGGGAGGATCACCTGAGCCTGGAAGGTCGAGGCTGCAGTGAGCTGTGATTGTGCCACTGCACTCCAGCCTGGGTGACAGAGAGCAACCCTGTCCAAAAACTAAATAAAAAATAAAAAATAAAAAATTTAATTTTCAAACAAGATCCACAAAACAAGAGTTGGATAATTTTTTAAAGAAATACACTCAGATAATTTTTTAACTTGATAATGGAAATGAAAAGCTCAATAGAAAGGTAGGAATATAAAGGTGATTAAATTTCCCAGGAAGTAGAACAAAAAAGACAAAGAAACAGGAAGTAGGGTGTGTATGGATAAAACAGCCCCCACCACAGCAGGTCCCATGCAAAAGTGTAAGTTTCAGAAGATCTTAGGACTTTCATAGCCACACTACAAATGACAATAAAATGAAGCAAAGTCTTCAGAACTCTTAAGGAACATTATTTCCTACTGAGAATTTTCTATCCAGCTATCAATCCAGTGTCAGGATATATTAAAGACATTTCAGGCATTACATGGCTTGAAAGCTACACCTCCAGTGCGACCTTACCTAGGGAGCTAGGAGTAGATGTGTTTGCCCTAAAAGGGAGTAAACCAGAGAAGAGAAAAACATGGCATCCTGGAAACAGGGGTTCCAACAGAAGAGAAAAAATCAAGGAAATCCCAAAAAAGGTTGGGAAGGAAGACTCTGAGCTGCAGCTTTGCACTAGCTGAAACGGGCAACCAGAACCGTTACAGGAGGTCAGGTGCTCCAAGAGAAGTTTCTTCTTGAAGAAAGAATTACCTCTGCATCTGAAAATATCACAGAGAAGCTGAGGTTAGAAAAGAAATGCTGAATGAAAGTTTAATAAGAAATAAATTCATAGAAAAGTAAACATAGGAATAAACAAAACAAGACATGAAATCCAGAAAAAATAAAAAATTGTGCAAGAAAGAAGTCATCATACTTCACCCTACGGCTCTAGGAGGAGGATTTACATAGTCATAATAATGAAAACCCTAACTATGATACAAGGATGGAAATGCAGGAAGTCAGTCTGCTTGTGTGGAGCCAAGAGGATAAAAGAGTAAATTATTTCCTTCCATTTGGGGAAGTTAACAAATAATGCCTAAACTTGAAAAATAAATTAAGAATTAGCATTGGAACCCTGTTATTTACACAAGTATATACAAGAACTAACTACAAGAGGTGAAGAGGTTGCTGGGAGGACAATGAGGGGGAAATAGAGAGGAGAGAGGGATGGAGAATGGGGGCTGCTGTCGTTCTTAACGTTCTTATAACTACATCCATGTTAGAGAGTAAAAAAGAAAAAAAATCGAAAATGTCTTTATTTGGTTATTCTCCAGCTGCTCTTTTCAGCATTTGTGTATTTGATTCCTTTCTTATTTTCTACTCATATTAAACACACTTATTTTACAGATTTTGTCAGCTACTTCTGTCATCTAGAGTTTCAGGTCTAATCATGCCATCTGTATGACACTCAATCATGGTGGCTCCTCTTCTCGGGAGCTTTCTAGTATTGGATTGTGAGCTCACCTTTGGTGGGGCTGCCTGCACGGGACACCTGCTGGGCCTTAGTCAAAGTTCCTCTGCACCTGCTTCTTTCAGGTGCTCCAGGGGTATTTCCAACCTAGGACCATGTCCATGTTACTATCTCAGCTTGAGGGCCCCCAAGCTAAGTTCAGGGTATACATTCTCAGAATGGATGCCCTGGTGTGTCTCCTAAATTCTCCTCCTGGACCTGGGCACTCATTTCCCCAGCTGCCAGGAATGAGAACTGCTGATGGCCGCATCCCTTTCCCAGAACCCCCCTCCACTGAAGGACGCTGCCTCCCCGTGGTTGTACATGTCCCTGCAGCAGCCCACGCCAAAGACTGGTCTGGCCCCCGTGCTTCACCTGGAAGTCATCTCAGCTTCCAGGTCCCTGTGGGACAAGCCTCTAAGGCAAGAACACTGCGGTTCAACCTCCCCTCTGCCAGTCCTGGCTCCCCACAGGTGTTCTTCCTGACAGCCTCCCTCAGTCCCTCACCCCACTGCCAATAAACCTCCTGGAGGGAAGCTGAGTCTCCGAGTCTATTTCCCAGGGAATCGACCTACAAAAATTCCAAACACAAATGTACATGAGGTCAGTCTCATGGTTCTGAATTCCAGTGAAGGCTCCCTCACGCTCATCCCCTCCTCAGTCCACACAGAAATACTCTGACACAGATGAGTTCTTCATTGTCTCTGGGCTGCTGGAGGTGTTTATTCTAGTCCACACTTTCTTTTTTTTTTTTTTTTTTGAGACGGAGTCTCGCTCTGTCGCCCAGGCTGGAGTGCAATGGTCAGATCTCAGCTCACTGCAAGCTCTGCCCCCTGGGTTTACGCCATTCTCCTGCCTCAGCCTCCCAAGTAGCTGGGACTACAGGCGCCTGCCACCTCGCCCGGCTCGTTTTTTGTATTTTTTAGTAGAGACAGGGTTTCACCGTGTTAGCCAGGATGGTCTCAATCTCCTGACCTCGTGATCCACCCGTCTCGGCCTCCCAAAGTGCTGGGATTACAGGCTTGAGCCACCGCGCCCGGCCTCTAGTCCACACTTTCATTGAAGGTAAAGTCCTTTTAAGGAATTTATTACTAGTTTCCTCTATCCGCCTGGTGCTGGCCAAAGCATTTGCTACTGACTGAATTGTGTGTCCTCAAAATTCAAATGTTGAGGCCGGGTGTGGTGGTTCACGCCTGTAATCCTAGCACTTTGGGAGGCTGAGCGGGGGCAGATCACCTGAGGTCAGGAGTTCAAGACCAGCCTGGCCAACATGGCAAAACCCTGGCTCTACTAAAAATACAAAAATTAGCCAGGCTTGGTGGCATGTGACTGTAATCCCAGCTACTCAGGAGGCTGAGGCAGGAGAATTGCTTGAAACTGGGAGGCCGAGGTTACAGTGAGCTGAGATCATGCCACTGCACTCCAGCCTGGGCGACAGAGCAAGACTCCGTCTCAAAAAAAAAAGAATTCAAATGTTGACACTCTAACCCCCAGTACCTCAAAATGCAGTTGTACTTGGAGATGGGGTTTTTAAAGAGGTAATTAAGTTAAAGTGAGGTCATTAAGGTGGGCCCTAATCCAATATGTCTGGTGTTCTCATAGTAAGAGGAAATGAGGACACAGACACACACAGAGGGACAACCACGCAAAGGCACAGGGAGAAGACGGTGATCTACGAGCCAAAGAAAGAGGCCTCAGAAGAAAGCCAACCCTGCTGACACCTTGATCTTGGACTTCCCACATTCGCCAGCAGGAAGGAGGCATGGACATCAGACATGGGAGAAGGTGGACAGGGAGTAAGAGTTTCCCCTGCTGGGGTTAGGAGCAGGGGTTCCCTCCCTACCTCTGGCTTCCTCTGTTCCTTCTGTTTCTCAAGACTTCCGCATCTCAACCCACAGCACAAGGCACTGGGAAGTCACCTCTTGTCCAAAAGGAGCTACACCAGAAATTCACCTGACAGAGGCAATTCCTAGAGGACCAAATTACAGCCCTGGGATATCCACAGACCAGAAGGCCCCTTCTCAACCAACTGCTTAACAAATATGATGGGAAAAAGACTGAGAGGCAAGAGGAAAAACCCTGACAAATGTCCCAAAGCGCCCCTGCCAGCAAGACCCAAGCAAGAAGGGACAAGGGACCCTTGGCAAGAGATGAGCCCACCTGGGGCTCACTGCCCAGCTACCCTGTGTCACCGCCATGGCTGTGCGACAGGGGCACCTAGTGCTAATGCACCCTGGCCGCGCTTCCAATTAAACGCAGTGTGAAGAAGGCACTGAGAAGGCAGGCAGGGCAGGCAGGCAGCTGCTGAGACCCCTCCCCCACTCCTGGCTGGAAACGGCAGCCCACTGTGAGCGGAGACTCAGGGAGATGAGTCCTCCTAACAGCCTCAGGCGAGTCCCTGTCAGTAGAAGCCTGGATGCTTCAGTCGGGGGCTGGGGGGATGCTGGGCAGTGCAGTAAGCAGGAGGGGTGAGAGAATGAGCTCCTGCATCCCCACCATTTACAAAGTTGAAGATGCTCTCTTTGTTTCCTTTGTCTGGCATCTCTACCTGCAAATGTACATCCTCAGCCTGCTGCAACCACAGTGCCCAAGCAGGGCAGAACTGACTCCAGTCCAACCAGCGTCTGAGTGTCCACTGTGTCAGCGGCTGAGAACACCGCCTGAAGAAGACGGGCCCTGGTGTGGAGGAGTGCACATTAGAGCCACAAGCAATAACAAGATGATTCAAGTATCGTGCATCGAGTTCCTGATCTATGGCTGTCCATGGGGCTATGGGGGAAGGGAGGCGTTCCAATCAGCCTGGAAGGCTTCCCAGAAAAGGTGATCTTTCATCTTGATCTTGAGGGCTAAGTAAACTTTTGCTAGAAAAAGAAGCACGGAGGTCAGGAACCAAAGGCATCTGAGACGAAGGGAAGAGCAGGTACGTGGGTTTGGGGCAAGAAACAGGACACAGCCTGTGGTGCTCGCAAGGAGCCTCTGGGGGCTGCAGCCGGCAGTGCATGGGGACGGGAGGAGGTGAAGCCAGCCAGGAAGAAGGGGACAAGATCATGAGGGACCTCATGGTAAGCAAAGTGGCCTGTCTGAAATACGTCTCCACACTCCATGTGCTGTCTGAGCTCACAGCACAGAGGGTGACAGGTACAGAATCCCTGATCACGTGGCTACGGGGTATGAAGGCAGAATGCAGAGGGAGGGAGAGTTGTCAGGGCAAGGTTCCCAAACCGCTGGTCTGCCTGTTCCTCCCTCCTGGTCTCCACCTCTCAGAAGCAGCCTCCGGGTTTATCGTCCCGAGCACACCCACGGGGAGCACACTATCCCTCAGAACACCGCCAGGATGTGGCTCTCAAACTTCCTGCCCACATCCCCCGGCCCCTGCACCATTGCTTGCTTCAGAGGCGGCAGCCGGACGCTTGGCAGGAAAATATTCCTGCAGATTCTCCACAATAGTTCCACCTCATACAAGGAGGTGGACACAGGAGCTTGTGAAGAGGCCCGGGCTGCGAAAAGTCCAGCAAGGATTAGATGCCACATCTGACATGAGGAGTGGCCAGAAGTGTATGCAGGCACCATGCCTGGGCCTGGACATGCGTAGAAAATGTCTTGAAGAGCAGTGAAGACACTGGTAACAAAGGTTGCCGGCAGGAGAGAGAGACTTTAGGACAGGACAGAGATTTGGACTGTGCTCCTTTGGTCTCAGGAATTTTTATCTTGTGTACATTCTGCTTTTTTCAGTAAAATAAATACATGACCAGCAAACTACACAAAGGATCATTCCACATGCAGAATGTCGGCTGCACGGTTAAGGTCTTGGGTCATGGAAGTATTTCAGGAGTAGGGGAAACAGGCGAGTTTAGGGACACGGACAGAAGAGACAAGGGCTTCACAGCCTTCGTGCATGGAGGAGGGCACAAAGGGAAGAACTGTGATGAAGGAAACTGGCAGTGTCATGGATAAAACTGCTCTGCAGGAACGGGCGCCTGCAGTTGGTATGGCCTCTTTGGGGAGGGGAGTTATCAGTGAGGAGGCTGTCATGTGAGATCCGTGAAATGGGTTGCCCAAAGGACGTGGGTTCCAGTCCTGAGGAGAAGAAGTTTGAGGAAAAAAGGGGGACAAAAGTCAGGGCAGACCAGACCTGTTTTGTTTGTTTGTTTGTTTGCTTGTTTGTTTTTTGAGACAGAGTGCAATGGCACGATCTCAGCTCACTGCAACTCTGCCTCCCCTGTTCAGGTGATTCTCCTACTTCAGCCTCCCGAGTAGCTGGGATTACAGGCACGCACCACCACACCTGGCAAATTTTTGTATTTTTAGTAGAGACAGGATCTCACCACGGCTGATCTCATGGTGTGGCCAGGCTGGTCTCAAACTCCTGACCTCAAATGATCCACCCACCTCAGCCTCCCAAAGGGCTGGGATTACAGGCATGAGCCACCGCACCTGGCCAAGGCCAGACCTTTAAGGCCACTGCAACCTATGTCCGTGTTACTCTCAGCACACCAGAAAGTGCCTGAAGAGTCTTACGTCTTTTCCATCTCCCAGTGTGTCTGTCAGATGAGAGAACACCTAAGAAAGTTCTCAAACATTTTTTGCTGAGTTTATGGAAGAATCGTGCAATTTCATTTTATCTCTCAACTATTAGTCTCATAATTTAGAAAGAATAAAAATACATATCTTACCATTTTTAAGGGTTAAGAGTTTACATTAAAATCAAATAAATTATTTTAAAATATCCACATCTAAAAAGAAAATCACTCCTTTCCAAAGTGTTTTTCTAGTTCTTAAATCTACAGCTGCACCTTATTTATTTGTTTATTTATTTATTTATTTATTTACTTTGAGACAGAGTCTTGCTCTGTCGCCCAGGCTGGAGTGCAGTGGCATGATCCTTGCTCACTGCAACCTCCGTCTCCTGGGTTCAAGCGATTCTCCTGCCTCAGCCTCCCGAGTAGCTGGGACTACAGGCACACGCCACCACACCAGGCTAATTTTTGTATTTTCTTTTTAGTAGAGACAGGGTTTCACCATATTGGCCAGGCTGGTCTCAAACTCCTGACCTCAGGATCTGCCTCCCCGGCCTCCCAAAGTGCTGGGATTACAGGTATGAGCCACTGCTCCCGGTCAGCTGCACCTAGCTTTTGAGTGAGCTTTTTCTGAGAAGATCAGGGTTTGGAGTACTTCTCTAATGGAGCTGTGTATCTTAGGAAAGGTTTTCCCCTGAGAATGTTTCAAATATGCCTTCATTTCCCACAGAACATGCATTGAGTGCCTAAAAATTAACTTGCACTCAAACCTGATAAACAGAGTCAGAATGCATTTTCCTAAATCACTGTAACAAAGATATCAATGGTGTCAAAACCCTGAGTTTTGAAACAGAACTTCTGTTCTCTTTCTAGCTTCATTATTAGAACAGACTTTTTTTCACTTTTGTTCATAACAGGATTGCCATTTTCCATGCTGCCTACCGATTATAAACAGAATGAATTTTAAAACCAAACTAGAGCTCTCTCTGAAATATTCAAGATGTATTACCATCTGGTTTTATATCAGCATTTGAACAGATCCAAAATCACTACATTACCAAGTATTATCAAAAATAGTTCACATTAAAAACTAGTTCATGTCCCTCTCAAAGCATACTCAAGGCACAAACTTCAAAAGTCCACCTAATTTTTCAAACTATCCCAGACATATGAATGCCAACCATAATTACATATGTGATTTATAACAAATAACTCAGTAATACTGATATAAGCTAGTTTTATCATCAGATCTTTTAGAAACTACTAACTTGAGAAGACATGGTATATTGATTACCTGGAAGCTTATAGGAGATGAAGGGTAACAATCTTTAACTTGTAAACCACAAATAAAATTTTAAGGCTCCCCAACCATCTGAATGGACCTCTCTTCTCAGCCAAGGGCACTCCAAAGTTAATCTGAAAAACTGTTTCCAGCCGTGATGGGAAAGGGGACTCAGAGGACACTCACTGTGCCCGCCTCCCTTCTGGAATTCAGGAAAAGCTGACCAGCATTAGCATCAACACAGACATTAAGTCTGATAAGAAACATTTACAGTCTGTTCTCTCTGAAGTCTGCTACCTGGAGGCTTCATCTGCATGATAAAACTTTGGTCTCCATAATCCCTTATCAGAATCCAGAGATTCATTTTTATTGATTCCAGGTGTTTAGATAATAACTTAAGTCTTTCAACCAATTGCCAAACAGAACATTTTTTAATCTACCTATAACCTGGAAGTCATCCACTTCCAGTTGTGCCAACTTTCCAGATCAAATCAGTATACATCTTACTAATATTCATTGATATATTATGTCTCCCTAAAGAGTATAAAAGCAAGCTGCACCCCAGCCACCTCAGGCACATGTTTTCAGACCTCCTGAGACTGTGTCACAAGCATGTCCTTAACCTAGGCAAAATAAACTTTCTCAACTGATTGAGACCTGTCTCAGAGACTTTCAGGTTCACAACCTACAATGTACATGTCAGGTAAAAATACGAATCTTTCCAGTTGACCGAGAAAAAGAGATGTGCCCCCCAACTTGTATCTACCCTCCTCATTTCCAAACTCAAAAGAGCCCACAGCATTTCTTCAGAAGATACTCAGCTAAAAATCAGTAACCATGAGGAAATAAATAGAAAATGGCAGCTAAGGAGGTGAAGACAGGAACTCCAGCTGACCCCAGGAGACGTGACTCCAAGACATCTCCCTTAGCAAGAGAATGGCCATAGGATGACCCGATTACCCCCCAAAATTGTAATTGTTTATAAAATATATGAGATCTCGGCCTTGTATGTAAATCTTCAGGTAGAATTTATCATTTTCCAAGAAATATTGTCCTTCCACCTAACTAAAAAAAAAAAAAGTTTTAAAAAATCTCTCAGTTCATTTATTTCAGTCTTGAGTTCTGATTCCATGCAAGGATGGATGATCTTCCTGCCCCAAATTTTTCACCATCCAACAGTAGCAAGAAGCCATGTCCATAAATACAGTTGCTTTCTCTTCATCATGATTAACACTCCCGCCAACACACGTACACACACACAACACACATGCACACACTCCAAAACTTCTCCATCACACCAAAGCATCATATATAGTAATTCTATAGCAATCCTCTTAAAAATACTAATTGATTCAATTCAGCCATTTCACTGGTTTGGACAGAGGTGCAGGAAGTCAGAGCATTGCGTTTCATCCATCTCTGTTAACTACCTCCTTCCTTGAAGAGTAGGACTGGAAGTTTTTGTGACACTTTACAAAAATCTTTATTTGTTCCCTTTTACTTTAGACACTAATTTAAACATAACTTCCAAAGTCAGTTTATATTGCTTAATCTCTGTTTATTTCCATTCAAAACTAGGAAAAGAATTTCACAAAAGTCTGGCACCATATAAATGATGCTTTGGAAGAGATTTTAAATACTGCATAGTAGAAATACATTTAGGAAACTAAATAGTAAAATCAACAACCCCAACAACACAATCAGAGACCACATCAAGGGTTTAAAATATGAAACACAAACACACACACAAACACTAAAGCTACTCTATAGTTAAAGTGGAGGAAAATACAATTCACCTTCTACATTTTTTGGTTTGACTAAACCAGAACAAACTGTAAGTAACATGAGAACAAATCGAACGTACTATAGATAACACAAATCATGATGTTATATGCCAATACCAACATTTTATTGGCTAGAAGTTAGAGGATTTAAATTAAATACTTGCTGCAAAGAAGGTGTAAAATCATTTTTAAAAGAAAAAGAAAGAGAAGCCCTTTCCACAAAGCAACATTCTAGTTCTGTATGCACTATGCAACTGTCTGTCTTTATTAAAGGAAATGAACAACGGTTTTAAGATAACCCAACTGATCAGGTGTAACATGTGAAACCAAAATTTCCTCATAATTTTTGTCTATGATGAGACTTAAGTACAGCAAATGTAATATTACTTTCCCAGAAGAAAGACTTGCCCAATATTTCTTCACATTCAGTCTTCATTCAAACACCCACGTGATAAATCAAAACAGCTTTATCAGGCACATGGACACGTCTGAGTTACTATTATTCTGTTTGTAAATCGCCTCCCTTCATTCCTTTCCTTTTTCTTTACATATGCAAATTATGGTGTCTGATCCAAAGTCCTCCACCAGCCACCGCAACCAAATTATCCCCTAGGGACATCAATCCAGCTTGTTATTCTTGTTTCAGCATTTAAAAAGTGGGGGCAAGGGGAAGGAGTAGCTATTTTCAGGAATCAGAATTCCCCTTGATTAGATTTCTGGCTCACCGGTAAAAATGTTTATACTTGGGAATGCATTGCCCTCCACTTCTAAATGTTTGGCTGTTTTAGAGCCAAGATATGGTACAGTCTTTCCAATATAAATTGCTTCAAGTAATATATGCCTAGTTTTGCAGGGAGCATTTGGTCAAATTTTAATACTCCCTCTTGGGAGCCAACCCAACTTCCAGCAGCAGATCTAACCTTGCAGAATAGAATTTTAAGCAACACGCACACATAACTTGTCTTCTAGCAGACATGGGCTTTTTTCTCCTAATCTGAGGGTTGCCACAGGAGACACCTTGTGTGATGCCTATCACTGAGAAAATAGATCTTTCTGTTAGGTAATAAACTCGTCACAAAATGCAGTCTTTTCCCTAGCATCAAAACACACACATACACACACACACACCACTTCAAAAT
>NW_012114799.1:4419951-4425837 GCF_000951035.1 Colobus angolensis palliatus
ACCACTCGGGTTTCTACCAAGGTTGAGCTGTAACTGACACTGCTTAGGCTTGTGAGTCACTGCACAATTCATAAGAATAAATAGCACACGTACATTTCCACAGGCTGCAAAATGTTAGTTGAGAAAACACATGCCATCGGCCTTCCTAACCCCCAAACAGGATTATCTGGCAGAAACTGTTCCACTTCCTTAGTTTTTCTTAATTGCAACACATGTTTTCATTTCCATGGCCACCGAAAACTTGAGAGAAGACCCTCCCATTACCCTTTCACTAAAATGTGCATAGGATTTTCCTCCAAGCCTTACACAGATATGATCAGGGAAAAGGAGAGGGCTCACTGCAATATTGCACCCATCTTCTTGCATTAGGCTCAAAATAAGAATCTTAAGGATATATATGTGTCACGTGTCAGCCCAAGCTGAAGGCATCCAGCAAGAGTATTTTCACTATTCAGCTAGCAGCCAGCATCTACTTCCGCAAGCCTGCATACTGATGAGAGCCAAGGCTCCCAGTCACTCTCCACCTCATCTTCTTACCAGCCTTTCCTCTGCAGAGGAGAGAAGCTATTTTACTAATTTATAAGTCCTCTGACTATCCAACCATCTAAAAACATTTACTCATCAATAATAGTCAACTAAAAGCAAAAGCACATCCCACAGGAATTAGAGAATAAAACAGGCAACAGCAGCACATATTGGCCGACGAGACCCTTGATACTCACTAAAGGCAGCCACCGCGAGGGCCAGGGTGACAATGATGGAGAACCAGGACACCCACAGTGCCTTCTTCCTGTAGTTCTGGGCTTCATGAGGTTTCAGGCGGGTGCTGCTTTCTAGTAAGCCTGACAAAAACAAGGAGAAAGGGAAGTTAGACATTTCCTTACTAAGAAACCCACAGCGAGAGCTACAATTTCTTACCCAAAGATTGCAAACTAACAGCCCGTGGGCCAAGATGTGTTTTGTTTGGCCCACACTGTGTTTTAACAATTAGAAGATTTCACATGAAAAATCAAGCTTTCTGGCACCCCTTGAAAAATCACAGGCTCTGACAATATGGGCCGCGTATTTCTGCAGGGTAAGAGCAGCTGTCCTCTTTCGAAGATCTCCACAGACCCCACCACTCCTTGACATATCACACCAGGCCATTCCTTTGCCCCTGTGTTAAGTTGCTTGGCCTCAGGTAGATGCTGTTCCTGCCCACAAGGCCTTTCTGTTAGGAAAACAGCACAAATCACCCACATTCAGCCGGGTCTTCAGGCTCCTCAGCTGTGAGCATTGATTTGCATTGATTCACCAGCACAGTCCCAACTGGTGGACTGGGTTTTGCCCAAAGCAAAGAGTTAGTCTACAAATGACCTCACTGCTCCCCCAACAATCAGCAGGAGAAGAACCATTTCTCTTTAACCACATCCAGCAAGAGCCTCCAGGCCCAAATTATAAGGCACGTCTCCTTCCCTCCTTTTTCTGTTCTATAGTATACACATCCTTTTTAGCAAGCACATGTCAAAAAATTCTCAGAATATTAAAGTGGGGCAAACCTACTAAAACTAGAGGTAGTTTCCCAGGTAGGCCATGTATAAGACAAGTTTTATTTTTATCTCCTATGCTTTCAACATGGAAAGTCCTCGACAACAACAGAAATTCATGACAATTCCCAGGCAATGCCCACAACTGCCTGGGATCAAAGACTAAAATGTCTTCAGAATGATCTTGATTTATATGTTTATCCTTCTCCTTTGACTAGAGATCATATACAGCATCTCTTAGTTGCACAGAGCACCAGATTTTCAGCCATGCATTTACATAAACAGGAGCTTATTACACCATCTCTGGTGAAACAACCCACAACACAACTTTCAGAGATTGAGCAGCCTCATCAGAGCAGCTCCAAAGAATGAAGGAATTGGTAATGAAAGCTCAGGTGCCAATTTGTAAAATACCACACAGTGTGAGACATCACACCTACGCATCACGTAAAAGACACCATCTCATTCATCCAACTGGGTACCACAGTAAGCCTCTGGTTGCCAAAAACTGCATCCTGACCAAAAGTTAAAATCAGGACCCTGCTAAAGCTTTTCAGTTCCATTTACAATCCAGACTCAAGCATCGCTGAATAAGTCCTGAGCGAAACAAGCCAGAATGTCAAGAAGGTTGGTGAGTGAGCCCGGCTCACAGCCTAGAGATTTTTAAATAATTGAAACCTACAGGCTTACATAGAATCAAAGGTAGATGAAATGCAAATGTGAGGCATAAACACCATCACCATCCTCTCTCTGGAAATCTCCCCAAACCTTCCTTCGTGAGTGGACTTGGATGGAAAAGATAAATACCTTCTCTCTTGTCAAATTCTGCCCAGGTACAAGTAATTTAAATAAAAATATATCAGGCCCCTTTGTCTATATCTTCCTTGGCTGCCAAAAACCACCCTATTCTAGTTTTCAACTATATGATCACCAGTTATAGCCCTATCCTAGAATGAGCAGATTCCATGCACCCTTAAAAATTTATGTCCCTTTTCCCAAATGATATAAAAATATTCCTTTCATCGTGGCCAATTGATTTTCAGGATAAGTGAAGTTATAACATTTAGGTACTGACTCAAATAAGCAGTTTGTTTGCTAGGTAATTTAACAGCAACAATCTCCAGATTGTCATCCACTGAGGTAAAAACAAGGTTCCTTTGAGAAGTAGATTTCATGTGCTAAGAGGAATGACAATCATGCCCATTTTCTCTTCAGCCACATAACATTTATTTTTCCATCCAAAGTCAGCTAGTTTCAATAATATAACTGGTCCTGAGCACACATGCAGACCAATCTACATGCTTCACCCACCAGTGAAACAGCACCCCCCTGGAGGAGTTTCAGATGACAGCCCAGGACAGCTGGACTGTCCCACTAAGGTGGCATTTGGGACTTCTCAGCATTACGACCAGTACTTCTTCCCCAGATCTGAGCCTGTGTGTGCCTCCTCCATGAAATTTTTAAAATTAAAAAATAAAATGGAATAAGTACAATGGGAAGACTGTTCAAAAATGGAAGGACTTGCCCATTTCTATTCAACCTTTTCTTATTTTCTGCTGATTTTCCTTTCTCAAAATATAGCCGATCCTAAGAATGGAAAACTTTGTACTCCTCAAGGGGAAGTGGAGTATGATGATGTTTAAAGACTCAGTTCCTAGTGAATGTTTCACACACAGGTACCTCCACACATGTTGGATGCAGGCACACTCACAAGTCACAAAGATGTAGTGAGAATTCCTAAAGTTTTCAGGAAGCTGTGCTTTAAAGCTGGAAGAAAGGCAGCCTGAAGAGACAGGACAGGCCTCAGATTTGCAGGCAGGGCTGGATCATCCCTACCCATAGTTGGCCCCCATATTTGAATTTCTAAACTCACTCAAATTTCATATATTTGCAATTTTGGCCTGGGAATACTAAGCATAGTGCTAATGAGGGACTGATCCTTTATTTATTTTGGAGAGGGGAAAGGTACAAATACATTTGGAGAGGTTGAAGCCCTCAGTTATTTCTACACTAGTATGCATTAATTCCAATTCCTTTCTCCTAAGTTTGTCAAGCTTGAACTCTCTGAAGAAAGGGAAATTTTTGTTAGATGGGGAAGTAGTGGGAAATGCTGACACATATAATTATCTAAGGCTACGCTGAGCCCTAAGGTTATGGACAGAATGATGGGAAAATACTTGTGGGGAGAAGAATAGGTATTCAAGGGGGATGGGAAGAATAATTAAGATAAACCTGGCATAATTTTTGTGTTTAGTCCCTAAAGGTCTTAGGCCACAGAGCTCTTGCTCCCTGAACTTTAAGCTCAACCAGATGGCACTGCAGTTACTGACATTCTGAGCTAGCTAGGTTTCTGAGAACCAGAATACATTACTTGTAAGGGGCGAATGCCTCCAAAGTCTCAAAACACTATATTTTAAAGCAAATCTTTGAAGAGAGTTAGCTGTGGTCTGGAACCACATCTGATAGCTCCAAAGGGAGTTAGGACAAAAGAGAATGCCAAATACAGGTGCAGATCCGAGGTACCCCTCAACCCCTCTACAGACAGCCTATAGGTATTTAGGCCTGAAAGAAAGCAAGCCAGGCCGGATGCAGAGATACACAGCAGGCAAGTGCTGAGGCTTCCACCTCCCCAGTTCCTCTCACCAGCAGGAAAGAGGTAGCTGCACTCAACCCATTCCCAAAGGATATAAAAATCAATATTTGAAAAATGCAGCCTCATAAGAAAAAAAAAAAAAACACAAAAAACAAACACAAAATCCTACAACAAACCTCCCCAGGTAACGTTCTGGTTTACTTAACAAAAATCACTTATTCACCATATACTGGTTGCCATCAGGAAGAGGTCAAACAAAAGAATGTCACATTGACGTTCAGCTCTCAATGTCACACAGCACCGGGTTCTTTGGGGAATAGGGTTCATCCTAACAGAGAGGCTGTGTGTGATATGCCACGCTCTCAAACAGTGACAGTTTACAAACAGTCAATGCTTTCATGCTATCACATAATGGAAAATGAAATTCCGTTGACCACAGAAAAATAACCTTAAGAATGAATTCAGAAGGGCTTTTCACACTTGAACATGAACTACAAAATGATGCTAAATATGAACTGACCCTAGCACTGTTTTCCCTCCTATTATTTTGTGGGGTAGGGAGAAACAGGCCAACTCTTACAGATGACCTGCAATGCTACAAAAATAAGCTCAACCCAGGCTTCTGTCTTTCTTCAATATGGGATTTTTAAATCCTACAATATTAGCTGGAGAGGGGCAAAGGTAATGAACACACGCTATAATAAAAGTGAGAGGTTTTGCTCCGTGCTCGTGATGTCCCCTGTCCTCACCTCTTAAATGGAATCTAGTTATGTGAGAACAGGGGGAGAAACTGCAACAGAGGTGCAGAATTCGTTGCCACTGGAGCAGCTCCAGTTCTCGCTGAGCATCTAGGCGGATTCTCTGGGAACTGCCGTTTCCATGTCATTTTATTTCACATGCTACAGTTTAGAATTTCTAAGGAGAAAGAGATCGTGCATCCGAACACTAAACCGGAATAAAAATGTACAGGAGATACTAAGAATAGGACAAAAACCTGCTAAGTCTAAAATATATAAACCCGCCACAGCCAACAAAATAAGGCTTCCAAGAAAAGGGGGTGGAGGTGCAAAGAGCCGGCTTCCCCTGAAGGGCCTGGCTGCAAGAATCCCGCTTTGGCCACTAAGCGGTTTTAGCAGAACCACAGATTCGTTCTGAGGGGGACAATTTGGATTCGGATTCAGCAAGAAGCTGAAAAGGTGCAGACGCGGCCGAGAACAGGGCTCTCTCTGCAAAGAATCCAAGCCCAAAGGAAACGCGGGATGGAGGAGAGACGCGGGAATGAGCAGGGAGTCTCTCCCGTCCTACGCTGGCGACTCAAGGGGCATCGGCAGTCGGTGGGAGGCAGAGTGTGGTCTCCCAGCAGAGGCACGTGTGCGGACCTCCAGGCCAGTGTCAGTGGAGGGGGGCTCTGAAGGGTCTGCAGACGCGCCCTCCGGAACCATCAGGTTTCAGTGGCATCTATCCAGATGAGGCTGGTGGCCCAAATCCAAATGTCCCATTCCTCTGCCCCATCATCAGACGACGGGGCAGGGATCCACCGTGACCCGGGTCCGCAGTGAGAGTCGGGGACCGCCCGAGACCAGAAGCCGCCCGAGTCTCGGCTCACTCCCCTCCTTGCGCCCTTCGCCGGGGCGGGCAGCCGGGCGGTCGCCGAGAGACATCTCGCGGCTACCCCCGCAAGGGACTTCCCGCAGGGAAGTTCTCCCAGGCAGCCGGCGGGGCCGCAGGGGACTACGGAAAGGAGGATGCAACGAGCCCGGGTCCCTC
>NW_012114799.1:4426780-4453672 GCF_000951035.1 Colobus angolensis palliatus
GGCAGAGCTTGGCTAGGGCGTAGCGGGGACCCGCCCCACCTGCGCCGCGGGATGGTGCCCAGAGGGGACCCCTCCCGCTGGATTCCTCTGCGGTCCGCGAAGCCCGCGGCCGCGCGTGGGTTGCAGACAGCGCCCCTAATTTAGCATCTTTCTCTTCTGGAGCTGCACAGGCTTCAGAGGCTGTACAGGGTCTTCGCCTGGGCCGCCATTCTCACTACTCATCCAGAGAAAAAGGGTTCATCTGTCCCCAAGCCCGTCGCTCTCCGTCCTTCTAGGAGCTTTAACACTCCTGCCAATTTCTCCCTGGAGCGCCCATTTAGCCAAGGATGGGGTATCTTTAGGACAGCGGGCGCTCTAGAAGATGCTTGAACTCCGAGGCTTCCCCATTTCGACTCTTCCTGGGCCTTCGTCCCATACAGTTCGCTCCCCTCTGCTCATGCTAAGTCTTGTGTGATCTTCGGAAATCCATGGAAGCCTGCCTCCTACGAGAAGTCTCCCCAACTCTGATCCCTGCAGCTCTTCATTCATTTTGTGCGGTGGGGCTGGTCTCACCAGTGAGAGTCCCCAGCAGGGCACACGCCAGCTCTCTTGATGCCCACAGAGGAGCAAAAGAGGACCTGCTGTTTAATAAATTCAGTTTGGATTTGTTGGGGCTCAGAAAAGTATACTCCAACGTATGGCACTTTGGTATGCTAAGTTTGAACTATAAAACTAAACAGGCCTCTGAAGCCGCCTTAGAAACAAAGTCTCTGTCTCCCGCCCGACTTTCTCCCCACTAAGCAATTCATAGAAACCAGAATTCCTCTTCCCCACGGTGGTCATACAACCAAGAAATAGTACTCCAACCTCCCTGGTCCCCTGCCTTTCTGTGTAGGAGCTGGCCATGAAGAACTACTCAGACCTACTTTGTCTGATGGTAGATAGAAGATCCTCATTCCAGAAGAGGTCCTGCTCTCTACATGCTGCACAGAGAGGCCAAGAAGAATCTGAACAGGCCTCGCTGGGTTCACCTGTCAGTCTATTACCATTAGATCACACCCTTTGTCCAATTGCATTTCTATAGGGCTGTCCATTCTTCACTGAATCTAAGCATAAAAACAGGCAGTTTTCCCTGAGTCTTTCTGTCTTCATTTCTGAAGGCTCCTGTATCACATAAAACTTTGATTCAATAAATTTGTTACACTTTTCTCTTATTAACCTATCTTTTGTTATAAGCATGTTAGCGGTGCCCCTTATGGTGGGGAGGAAAGGCATCACACCTTTTCTGCCCCTACCGTTTCAATGGTATCAACATCCAAGCTCTAGAGTCTGGCTTTCGACTTTAGATTGATTCAGTCTCTGAATTTAATCTGGGTACTCCAAAATGTCAATTTCTCATTTAAAGGAGTCCCCCTCATTTCTTGAAGAGTCACCCTTTTCCTTTTTCATGTCTGCTTTGCTTGTGATTGAAATGAGAGTAGGATTTCAATGCCTTTGTGGTGCACTGGAAATACCACCAGAAATGGGGAGAGGGGTCTTATTTTGTTTTGTGGCTGCTGTTATTATTGTTGTTGCTGGATTGGAATGAGAAGATCTGAGTTGACCTTGACCAACTCACTTTACCTTGTTGACCGCTAATTTCTTCAACTACAAACTGAAAGAGTTGAAACTAGGTCATTTCAAAGATCCCTTCCTGCTGCAAAGAAAAAGAAAAATGCTATGATTACTTGGATAAAGACAATGAAAATCTCTACCCATTAATCCTGGTTCTATCCTCTAAGATAGAACATCCTTCAGATATATTTGCAGAGTCATCTCCTCCACTTTTTCCCTCCAGTCTATCCCATTTAATCCCCCTGTCAATGGCTCTCAACTGGTTGGGGAGTCTAAGAACAAAAATACCCAAGCTTTGACTGCTAGAGATTCTGGTATCATATTTAATGTAATCGTTCTGGGCTGAGACCTTGGCATGGGTATTTTGTAGGGCCCTTCCCCATTCTAAGAGTCATCTGGGGGCTTAAAAAAAATTATTCCTCCCTGGGTTTCTGAGATTCTGGTTCAATAGATCTGGGGTCTGGCTGAGAACCTTCCTTTAAACCCCTCTCACCCCCCCGGCCTCCAACACACATTCTGATGTCAATTATTCTGCAACCACCCTTTGTGATTACTCTCCACAATATGGACCATCTAGCTCTGTGCCCTTCACACACACACACACACATACACATGCATACACACACACACAGTCTGCAGCAGATTCTCACCAGAAGAGCTGGTGTCATTCTTCTTTCCTCTGGTTCCTCAGTTGGTTCTGTAAGTCCAGCACATCTCAAAGGTGAGTGTGCCAATGAACACCCGCAATTCTTCTTAAAATGCTAATTCTAATTTAGTTGGTCTGGGATAGAGGCTGTCAACCTAAAAGGAAGAGGCTGAGGCACAAAATATAATTGAAAGAATTTGCTTGAGCCCAAATAAGGACAGCTACCCAGGACATTTCTAAGTTGCCTTGAGGAGTGCTCCATTAGCCTCTGTTATAAGCAGGTTTTTAAAGGCAAAGGGAGCAAAGAGAGGACTGATACAAAGTTGTGTGACAGGTATCCTCATTGGTTTGCAGAGATAACTTGGGTTAGTGATTGGCTACAGATTGTTGAACTGTCGGGTAGGAGTTATGGTGTCCAGTGTATGGTCATTTTATGGCTACTTGGCATAAATTAGTCTAGAGCCTACATAGTCAGCGGCTTCCAGCAATCATTATTTCACTCAAGGTTGTCACTTGCTGCTGTTTCATTCCAGTAAGTCTCTGGGGCTGATAATGTAAAGGGGCTTGCCTTCCTCAGATTAAAAGTTTCTTTTCTTTTTTTTTGTTTTCCACCAGGCTGAGATTCTGTTTCTAATAAACCTCCCGATGCTGCTGATGCTGCAGGTCTGAAGACCACACTTTGAGAAGCAAGGATCTAGGAGTCGTTTGTTATTCATGGAATAAATATATTTCCCATCATGTTCCAGCTGCCCTGATTAAACAAGCCACTATTGTCTTTTCCAGAAAGATTTCTCTGATTCCAGCTCCCCTCTGGGTGCTCCTTTTTCTAAAGTGTAATTGATTAATAATTCACCATTTATTTCATGTGTGGAGCAGGGATAGTGGTGCTTTCCTGATGTGCATTCCTTCCTCACACACACCTGCCTGGGTGTCAGGGATACAGTGTCCCCTCAAACAATCACTGCTGATTAACTGGAAGATAACACTAGCTTACATTTCTGGAGGACATACCATGGTGCCAGGCACCTAGCTAAGTGTTTTACATGCATTGTCTCTCTCATTCAGCTACTGCTGTCCTCATTTCACAGATGAACAAACGCAGGCCCATCTGCCTTGTCGACCTCTGCCCACCACCATAATCCACAGGGGTACTGCCCCCTAGGGGGCATTTTGGAAATTTGCAGGTACTTTCATTGGTCACAGTGATGGGAGGAGGGGGCCACTGACATTTAGTTGGGGGTGGCCCCAGATGCAGGAGACTGTCTGTTTCCCACATAGCTTTCATATGTCAGACCTGACCTTTGCTTCCGTTAAAATGTGCATCTAATTACATTGGAACTTTAACTTTGTTTTACATATAAACACAAAATGTTTTTGCATCTTGTGAATACACACAGGACTTTCTGGAAATGCAACTACCGTATAAGTCTAGGAAGGGATGGTACTCTGTTTACCACTTCGGAAAATCAGGACACAGAAGCCAGTTCCATTCATGGCATCTGTTTCAGCAATCAACACATATATGATGCCCACAGGCCCAGTAATTCCGTATGTGTATACTTCTTCAGCTCCCGTTTCAAAATAACAGTAATATAAAGAAAAAGTGTAAAAAATATTCCAGAGTGCCTGTCTTTCTGTTCTTAAATTATAAATTGGTACAAATATCTGACTACTTATTTATGACCTCTGGTGTAGCTCTGAGTGAGCATTTAAATATTAATTATGTATTGCTTTACTTTTATTCCTCTATTATAATGGAGATCATTATATTGATTTTTCAACTATGTGTATATACATTAGCCATGAATTCATTTCATAATCACAATAGTGAATAATCTAAAACAGTTGGGGCTGGGCACTATGGTTCACGCCTGTAATCCCAGCACTTTGGGAGGCTAAGGCGAGAGGATAACTTGAGGCCAGGAGTTCAAGACCAGCCTGGTCAACATGGTGAAACCCTGTCTCTACCAAAAATGCAAAAATTAGCCAGGCCTGGCGCCGCACACCTGTAATCCCAGCTACTCGGGAGGCTGAGGCAAGAGAATTGCTTAACCCAGGAGGCAGAGGCTGCAGTGAGCCAAGATTGTGCCACTGCACTCCAGCCTGGGCGACAGAGTGAGACTTCATCTCAAAAAATAAATAAGTCAGTAAATAAATAACCAAACAAAACAGTTCGTATAAAAAGGGAGACTGGACCATTACAACCAAGAAGATCCTGAGGAGACACAACCACTAGCTGAAATATGGCATTGTGGATGAGATCCTGGAACAGAAGAAGGACATTAGGCAAAAATCAAGGAATTCTGAATAAAGTATGGACCTCAGTTAGTAATGTCTCAGTTATGGTTTACTACTTGGAAAAACTGTGCACATCTGTTAGTAATGGGCACACTGGGTGCAAGGTACATGGAACTTTCTAATCTTCTCAACTTTATGCAAATATGACACTGTTCTAAAAAAGGAAAGCTGAGGAGAGGCTTCAAGATGGCTGATTAGAAGCATTTCATGCCTGCCTCTTCCACTTAGTGTGTATAGACAGTCATACTTTGAATACACCATCCAAGAGAGAATGTCAGAATTCAACAGAGAACTAACAAGAACTACCAGAAAGCAGGTAAGAAGGGAGAGAGACAGCCTGTCTGCAGGGGATGAACTGGAAGCAGGAGTAACTTCCCAAGGCATGGAAAGGAAGGATGAGTGACTTCCAGAGGCCCACATCCCCACCATGGAATCCTACAATCCTGCCACAAGAGAGTCCCTCAACCCTCCCAACTCCTGAAACTAACATAGGGGGCCGCAAGGAGATCATGGGATGGAACCATTCCAGGGAGGGAGCTCACATTGGGTCCCACACCCTTTCTGAGCCTAAGCAGCTATGGCAAGGTGCCAGTTTCAGACCTAGCCTTTGGCAGACTACATACTGTCCTGCGGCCCAGCAATGCCAAGGCTGAGGCATTACAGAGACTCTGTTGCTGCTGGGACTGGGGAGCAAGCTGGAAGTTGTCCCACAGCCAGAGCTAAAAAGAAGCAAGGTGTAGGCAGCAGCTGTTGGTGCCAAGAAGTGAGTGCCACTGGGACAGAGACTGGGATGCAAGCAGGGTGTGGGTTGCTGCTTGGTCTTAGTCGCCAGCTGGGTGGGAGCTCCTACAGCCAGGAAGGGGCATAAACTACGAACAGGCTACTACTGCTGGAGTGGGGAACAAGCCCTACTGGAACTGAAGCCTGAGAGAGATGTGCTTTCCCTACCTTCTGGCCCAGGCTGTGACCGCTGAGGATGATCCCACCCTCTCCAGTGGCAGGGCCTCAGTGCAGCTGCTGCCACCCTTTACCCGAGCACTCCACCTGTGGTCTGAGGATCACCATGCCCCTGCCACCCATGTCATCCAGGCTAGTCTTGAACTCCTGACCTCAAGTGATCTGCCCGCCTCAGCCTCCCAAAGTGTTGTGACTACAGGTGTGAGCCACCATGCCCAGCTGCAGAAAAGATAACCATTGGGTACTGCACTTAATACCTGGATGATGAAATAATCTGTACAACATCCCTGGTGACACGTGTTTACCTATGTAAAAAACCTTCACCTGTACCCCCAAGCCTAAAATAAAAGTTAAAAAAATAAAAAATAAAAGAAAGTAATATATGGGTAAGAGCACATGGTCATAACACCTGACAGCTGAAAGACTATAAGAAATCGAGTGGTATCTTTTTTGTTCTTATCTACTTTTTAACATTTTTAGTAAATGTCCCCAGAGCCCTAATTTCAGGAATATACATAGGGAAAAGAAGAAAGACCAAGAAGTCAAAGGAAACACATTAGACATAAGAGCCTCCACTGGGAATAAACGTCACAGTTATCTCTGGTGGAGCCACTTGCTAAGGGTCATGAGTATTCTAATGAAACTGCACGTAAGAAATCACATAGTCCTCATAGTCCTAGAAATCAGATATGGTATTATTAGTATCCCTGTTGTAAAGATAAGGAAACTGAGTCTCACTCCTGAGGTCTGCTTTTATCCACTACCGTGCACAGCCTCTATGGAAGAATCTACAGATGGCCAAGAGCATGGCTTCTGCACCTGATACAGCTCCATGAGATTTCAGGTTAAGGTATATAGTTACTTTACTTCGCTTCTTGTATGGACTCTGGAAAACCAAATATAAACATATTCATCTTTTGCATGTCTTGAAGACACATAAGCAACACTCGAGAGCTAGGGTGTGGAACCCTTGCAGGCATGGACTCCAGGGCTGGGGCTGAGTGAGGACCTGTCCAGTACTACAGTATCTGAGCTGGCTGCCAAGGTCAACTCTAACAGCATTTATAGGAAGGGCTCTAAGATCTTCACTCGGAAAGAGGGAAGTGTGTGTATGTCCACATGCCTGAAGGTGTGAATCTTAAATTTATTAACTCTCTTTATCATGGGGAAAAAAGTATAAACTTGAGATATGACTATAGAGCATTCGGAGAAATATCATGTTGATTATAGCATTATTAAGAGGCTTCATGTGGAAAATATACATACAAAAAGAACGTTTAAATGTCATTTCAGCCTTTAAGAGACTTGCAGTCTAAACAGAATAGCATAGTTCAGTCTAAACAGAATAGCATAGTTCTGCATTACCAGCCTTTACTGTGCATTCTCATCAGCAGTGGGTCTCAACTTTACAATCACCAGGGACAGGGCAACAAACTCACCCTGATTGGCCCGAGATATTCCTGGTTTTAGCACTGAAAATGCCATGTCCTGGAAAATTCTCTCAGTCCCAGGGAAATTGAGACAGTTAGTCACCTTATTGGGATGCTTTAAAAAATCTTCATGTTCAAGCCAACCCACCCCTGATAAACAGCTCAGAATCTCTGGGGGTGGGACCCAGGCTTCAATGTTTCTGAAAGATCTCCAAGTGATTCCAATGTACAGCAAAGCATAAGAAAGCCCTGCTCAAGGGCAGGGCTTCTTAACTTGAAAGTACACAAGAATCACCTAGCAATCTTGGTAAAATGCAGATTTTAATTCCGCAGGTCTGGAGTGGGGTCCAATTTTCTGCAGTTATAACAAGCTCCCTGGTGACGCCAGTGCTGCTGGTGTACAGACCAGCCTCTGAATGGCAAGGATCTGGAAAACACAAGCAGTATGTTTTGTTTCTACTTTGAAAGAATCTATAATAGAGTCAGGAAGAGAAGGATATCAGGACAAAATTAACAAAAGGGGGAAAATCAAATAAAATATAAGTAGCTAGTAATGCAGTAAGGAGAGGGAGCAGGTTCTAAGACACATTATTTTCTTGGATTCCTTACTACACTGACTACACATAGTGGGTATTTGACACATATAATCTAGAAATGCTTTATGGTGGTGAGTTCTAACACTGACTTACAAGGGTGGAAGGGCATCCCAGGAAAAGGCAATGGTGGGCATAAAAATAAGCTAAAACTTTGTTAAGTGTACAAATCCACAGTTTTCTCTGAGTAATGCTTAATTGTGGGGGAAGAAAAGAATTTGGATGGGGCAT
Source organism: Colobus angolensis palliatus (assembly GCF_000951035.1). NCBI lineage: Eukaryota > Metazoa > Chordata > Mammalia > Primates > Cercopithecidae > Colobus > Colobus angolensis. The sequence goes on from NW_012114799.1 coordinate 4,434,529, forward strand.
ATTGACGGAACTTCTGTGGTGACTGGGAGAGTTGTATTTCTTGATTTGGGTGGTACTTGCTTCATAACGATTTATTAAGCCATGCATTTGATTTCTGTGATTTTTAGCATCTGTGTTTTTACAATACTATTTTACAATATAAATATTTATAAAAATGTTTATCTGGAATGACCACATATATTGGGAGGGATAAGTCTGCTTTGGCTAAACAGTTTGTACTGAAACCGGTCAGAGGTTGCTAGGGGCTACTGACTATGCAGAACTAATGAGTCATCTCACTCAGCTCCATGGGAAATGTCAGAGATATGGAGGAGTAGGGGACTAAAAGGAATAAAGAACAAAGTCAGCTGAATCTGATATGGGAAAAGGGAGTTACATACGCTCAAAAAATTGTTTCATTTTCTTCTGCTCATATATCAAAAAAAAGGATGGCATCTACTCTCCATGATTTTCTTCCTACCCCTCTGGCCTCTTGCCCCAGACCCACAAATCCAATTGTCCTTGAACATCTCCTGCTGAGTAAGCCCACTCCCCAAATTCAATATGTCCAAAAGCAGAATCCCAAAATCTATACATCTTCAACCTCCCTTTATTGGAGAATTTCAGCACCATCCACCATATCATCTCAAGCCAGGATCGGAGAAATACCTCCCCTTGACCTCACTCTTCCTCACATCTTGAAAGCGGCAGGTGACCAACCTCTGATCATTCCACCTTCTTGCCACCCCTTAGATCATTGCCTCCTGAAACACCACCCACAAAGGGGCTCCGATTTTTCCCTCTCTCTCTCTACTGATACTCTACGCATACTTCCATTGCAGCCCTTATAACACCGTATTTCTTTAAGTTTGTTAATATACCAATTTCTTTCTGCATGATGGAAAATGTCTTGAGGCAAGAACAGTTTATTCATCATAGTGTTTCAGGCATCTACCAGAATGCAGGCAGAGTGTGAGTGCCCAGAAAAAAGAAAAGGTTGTTGAAGGAACAAATGAGTAAATGCTTAGTTACTCTCTTCAAGCCTTAGATAATTGAGCTGACCAGGTCATTTGTGACTGACTTCACATCCAGCCACTGAAGCAGTTCCCAGAGATTGCCTCTTCCTCCTAGGCCTCCTCCCTTCCCCCTCCATCAGTAGAAAAATAAAGAGAAACCTATGGTCTAGCTTTGAAACTGCTAAGACGGGTGAACTTTCAGAGGAAAAAAAAAATGTAACTTTATACCATCCTCCTAAAGATGACAGACAACCTTCCCTTCCCATCTCGTATGTACAGTGTGGCAGATGCTGTCGAGATTACGTGATTTCAATCCTGACACATGTTTTAACCCCTCTCTAAAAGCCTGCAATATTTTATATAAACATTTTATTGAAGTTTAACACATATGTAAGAGGGCACACAAATCTTAAGGTTATACTCAACAAATGTTCACCAAGTGAACACACACAGAAACATTTCCATAAACAGAGTATGATCCGTACCCCTAAAGCGTCTCCTTTGGTCCCCTCCATGCACTAACCCCACCCCGCCCAAGACTAGACAAAAATATTTCCAAATTTGCTTTGGCACAAACTATTTTGTGAAAAGTTTCTGTATTTTACTCTCCATTTATTTTTTAAAGTTTTTAATTCTAAAAGAAAGCAACGTATGCTCACTGTAAAAAGTTAAAACTTAACAGAAGTACAAAATTGCGAGAGTTTCCCTATCAACCCTCTGCTCACCCCCCACTTCCACCACCACCATTCCCAAGGTTAAAAACTTGTAACAGTTTGGGGTATTTATCAGTTCAAACTATGTTACCAGTAAGGAAAAGCTCAATTCAAAGTGGACAAAACAGTAAAACAATGTATTGCCTCTCATAATTTACTTAATCATTTTCTGAGTGAATGAACATTTGTTTCCAATGTTTTGCTATTACAAACAATGCCATGTTGACTATTTCATTTTGAACACTTTAAACAGAAAATGTAAAGAGATCTTGAAAGTCCAGAGTTTGGGCAGGCTTTGGGATTTGTTTAATTCAGTCACTCAACTATGTCATCAAAGACTCCGTTTCTATCTCCTTGCTCTGCTTCCAAGATATCAGCTGCATCCTGAGGCTGGCTCACTTCAGGTTGTATCATAGCTGACCACAGGGCTACATATTTTATCAGAGAGAAGATGGGTAGGGAGGGAAAGAAAAGGAAGAGAGGGAAGAGAGAGAAACTCAACAACGGTGGAGTGAAGGTCCTAGGCTTCATTCTGAGTGGATCAAATTTGGTTATATGCCTACTTACAAGCCAATCATTAAAGCCTGGGGAATGTCAAGAAATAATTGGAACAGTTCCCATTCCTGAATCAATCTCTGTGGCAAAAAGGATGGGATTATCCTAATTGATTCCAACAATAGGACCAACCTCTGAAGAATGAGGGGTGAGTTCCACCCAAACCAAATAAATGGCTAGTACCTGATGAGGTATAGTTGGAATGGAGACTGGGAAGGCCACCATATTATTCATTGCTGTAAATATCCTTTGAGGCCACTTTTTCATATATATATACACACACACATAGTTAATTTTTAAGTATAATAGAATCACACTATTCTGCAACTCACACTATTCTGCACCTTTATATACATATAAATCTACCTCACCTTTTATAGGTGCAAGATACGCCATCGTATGAGTGAACAATAATTTATTTAACTATTTCCCTGACAAACATTTAGATTGTTTTAAATATATCTTCTGCAAAAATTCTACATTGACCATTTCATTCTGAACAAGATCTTAAACAGAAGATGTAAAGTAATTTTTGGAAGAGATACAGTCATCCCTTGGTACTGGGGGATTGGTTCCAGGACCCTCGTGGATACCAAAATCCGTGGAAGCCCAGTCCATTCCCCTGCCTGCAAGCTCAAATTGACTTATACACAGGCAAGCTCTTTGCTAGAACATCACCTGGAGGCAATTTAGAGCTTTAATACAAAGTATTTAATATGGAGAATTTTCCATGAAATAACTTATCTATTGCATTCAACTGTAAACACGGTTCTTTCTTTACTCTTTGCTGTAATATTTTACTTGTAGTTTTTATTAAAACTTTTTTCCCTTTTCCTCATCTTCCTGACAGAGAATCAACTGAGTCCCTGAAGGAGGTGCTCCAGTGGCCTCTTCCGTCCTGTCGGAGGCTTCCTGAAGACCTGCTTTCTCATCTGCCCTTGGTGGAAACCTTCTATTCCTCTGATCTATTTTCCTGTGGGTGTCAGGGCCCATATGTCTCGATCTCCCTTTCCAGCTCTAAGATATCAGTTATGGGCTGCATTGTGTCTCCACAAAATTCATATGTTGAAGCTGATATGACTTGGATCTTTGTCCCTGCCCAAATCCCATGTTGAATGGTTATACTCAATGTTGGAGGGAGGTGATTGGATCATGGGGGTGGATTTCTCATGAATGGTTTAGCACCATTCCCTTTGTGATTAGTGCTCATGAGATTCGGTTGTTTAAAAATGTGTCGCACCTCCCTCCTCTCTCTCTTGCTCCTGCTCCAGCCATGCAATGTGTGCTTTCCCTTTGCCTTCTGCCATGATTGAAAGTTTCCTGAGGCCTCCCCAGAAGCCAAGAAGATGCCATCATGCTTCCCGTACAGCCTTCAGAACCGTGTGCCAATTAAAACTCTTTCCTTTATAAACTACCAAGTCTCGGGTATTTCTTTATAGCAGTGTGAGAATGGACTAATACAAAGCCCTAACCCCCAGTACATCAAAATGTGATTGTATTTGGAGATAGGGCCTTTAAAGAGATAATTAAGGTGAAACAAGGTCACTAGGGTGGGCTCTTGTGACTGGTATCTTTATAAGAAGAGATGAGGACACAGACACCCACAGAGGGAAGACCCTGTGAAAACACAGGGAGGAACAGCCACCCACAAGCCAAAGGAATGGCCTTAGAAGGAAGCAATCCTGTGGATACCTTGATCTTGGACTTCCAGCATCCAGAACCGAGGGAAAATAAATTCCTGTTGTTTAAGCCCCCGGTGCGTGGTGTTTGCTATGGCAGCCCTAGTAGACTAATACAGTGCTCAAGCCCAAGTGTGCTATGGAAACCCCTGAATGGTCCAGAAGGAGCCTCCTTGCTCCTTGCTTGTTCCATTGCTGTCTGGGTGGCTCCTAGGCCCCTTCTTCCCTGTGTCTTCCTGACCTCTGATGGGTGTTCTCTCCAGTTCTGCTCCTCCCAGGTTCTGCCCACCAGTCTGCTTAGAGTTGGTGCTTCCTTCCTTTATTTGGTGTCTGTAGATGAATGGTTTTCCAACCCTGCAGGGCTTAAGGCTCACTGCTTTGTGAATTCAGATTCCCAGACCACGGCTCCAGAGATGCAGACTCACTAGTTCAGTGACGGGGCTGGGAAACCTGCACTTTTAACAAACACTCTCAGGTAATTCTGAGGGAAATGACCACACTTTGAGAAACACCACTGAAGATATGTCCTCTTTCCTGTTTCTCTCACCCGGTGGCCTGCCACCTCAACTGCACGTGAGATTCACCTGGGGAGCTCTTTAGAACACCCATGCCCAAGCCCACCTTAGGTATTCTGGGATGAGGCCTGGGCATAGGTATTTTTTTCCCATAGGTAATTGGGGTACAGGTGGTGTTTGGTTGTGTGTGTGTGTGTGTGTGTGTATATATATATATATATGTATATGTATATATATATGTATATATATATATCAAAAAATATATATACACATATATATATCAAAATAAATATATATACACACATATATATATTTTTTGAGACGGAGTCTTGCTCTGTCACCCAGACTGGAGTGCAGTGGTGTGATCTTGGCTCACTGCAAGCTCCACCTCCCAGGTTCATGCCATTCCCCTGCCTCAGCCTCCCGAGTAGCTGGGACTACAGGCACCCACCACCACGCCCGGCTAATTTTTTGTATTTTTTAGTAGAGACTGGGTTTCACCGTGTTAGCCAGGATGGTCTCGATCTCCTGATCTTGTGATCTGCCCACCTCCGCCTCCCAAAATGCTGGGATTACAGGCATGAGCCACCGCACCCGGCCATGAGTAAGTTCTTTAGTGGTGATTTGTGCAATTTTGGTGCACCCATAACCCGAGTAGTACACACTGCACCCTATTTGTAGTCTTTTATCCCTTGCCCCTCCCACCCTTCCCCCAAAGTCCCCAGAGTCCGTTGTATCATTCTTACGCCTTTGCATCCTCATAGTTTAGCTCCCACATATCACTGAGAACATACCATGTTTGGTTTTCCATTCCTGAGTTACTTCACTTGGAATAATAGTCTCCAATCTCATCCAGGTTGCTGCAAATGCCATTAATTCATTCCTTTTTATGGCTCAGTAGTATTCCATCATGTATGTATAACATAGTTTCTTTATCCACTCATTGATTGATGGGCACTTGGGTTGGTTCTACAATTTTGCCATTGCGAACTGTGCTGCTATAAACATACATATGCAAGTATCTTTTTCGTATAATGACTTATTTTCCTCTGGGTAGATACCCAGTAGTGGGATTGCTGGATCAAATGGTAGTTCTATTTTTAGTTCTTTAAGGAATCTCCACACTGTTTTTCATAATGGCTGTACTAGTTTACATTCCCACCAGCAGCGTAGACGTGTTACTTGGTCACCGCATCCGTACCAACATCTACAGTTTTTTAAATTTTTTGATTATGGCCATTCTTGCAGGAGTAAGGTGGTATTGCATTATGGTTTTGATTTGCATTTCCCTCATCATTAGTGACATTGAGCATTTTTTCATATGTTTGTTGGCCATATATATGTCTCCTTTTGAGAACTGTCTATTCATGTCTTTAGCCCACTTTTTGATGGGATTGTTTGTTTTATTCTTACTGATTTGTTTGAGTTTGCTGTAGATACTGGATATTATTATTTTGTCAGGTGTATAGACTGTGAAGGCTTTCTCCCACTCTGTGGGTTGTCTGTTTACTCCGCTTACAGTTCTTTTTGCTGTGCAAATGCTCTTTAGTTTAAATAAATCCTAGCTATTTACCTTTGCATTTGCTTTTGGGTTCTTGGTCATAAAATCCTTGACTAAGCCAATGTCTAGAAGGGTTTTTCCAATGTTATCTTCTAGAATTTTTATAGGTTTGGGTCTTAGATTTAAGCCCTTAATCCATCTTGAGTTGATTTTTGAATAAGATGAGAGATGAGGACCCAGTTTCATTCTCCCACGTGTGGCTATCCAATTATCCCAGCACCACTTGTTGAAAAGGGTGTTCTTTGCCTGCCTTATAATTTTGTTTGCTTTGTCAAAGATCAGTTTGCTGTAAGTATTTGGGTTTATTTCAGAGTTCTCTATTTTGTTCCATTGGTCTATGTGCCTATTTTTATACCAGTACCATGTTGTTTTGGTGACTATGGTCTTATAGTATAGTTTGAAATCAGGTATTGTGATGCCTCCAGATTTGTTCTTTTTGCTTAGTCTTGCTTTGGCTATGTGAGCTCCTTTTTGGTTCCAGATGAATCTTAGAATTGTTCTTTCTAATTCTATGAAGAATAATGGTAGTGTTTTGATGCTGATCGCCTTGAATTTGTAGATTGCTTTGGCAGTATAGCCATTTTCGCAATATTGAGTCTACCTATCCATAAGCATGGGATAAGTTTCCATGTGTTTGCTCCGTCTATTATTTCTTTCAGCAGTGTTTCATAGTTTTCCTTGTAGAGGTCTTTCACCTCCTTGGTTAGGTATAATTCTAAGTATTTTATTTTATTTTATTTTATTTTATTATTTTATTTTATTTTATTTTTGCAGCTGTTGTAAAAAGAGTTGAGTTCTTGATCTGATCCTCTGCTTGGTCACTGTCGGTTTATAGAACAGCTACTGATTTGTGTACATTAATCTTGTGTCCAGAAGCTTTGCTGAATTCTTTTATCAGTTCTAGGAGCTTTCTGGTGGAGTCTTTAGGGTTTTCGAGGTAAATGATTATATCATCAGCAAAGTGACTATTTGACTTCCTCTTTACCAATGTGGATGGCCTTTATTTCTTTCTCTTGTCTGACTGCTCTGGCTAGGGCTTCCAGTACTATGTTGAAGAGGAATGGTGAGAGTGGGCATCCTTGTCTTGTTCCAGTTTCCAGAGGAAATATTTTCAACTCTTTCCCATTCAGTATTATGTTGGCTGTGGGTTTGTCATAGATGGCTTTTATTACATTGAGGTATGTCTGATTTTGCTAAGAGTTTTAATCATAAACGGATGCTGGATTTTGTTGAATGGGGCACGGGTATTGTATTTTTAATTTGTCCAGGTAATTCTGACATGCAACCAAATGGGAACCACCAGTCCAGCCTGTTGCCATATTCACGGAGCAGCCTATCATCATTTCTCACCTGAACTGAGCAAGAGCCTCCCACTGGCTCTGCTTCCCCCAGCAGCGCTCTCTGCCCCACTCCTTCTCCACAATGCAGTCAAAGTAATAAAACACAAGCTTAGTCGTTTCTTTTCCTTGCTAAAACTCCACCAATAGCTCCTCATTATCGCAGGCTAATGTTTACAAGTTCCCTAGCCTGGCATACAAAGCCACTCATGTTCTGGCCTCTCAGGGCCTCTGCACCTTTCTGTCTCTCTTTCAACCCCTAAGCTCCAGCCACACTCATGCCCTGGGTTCCCCCAAATCACTAAGTCTTGCCCTTTGTTTTCCCACCTGCCTGGAATGCCCTTCTATCTGGCTAACGCCTTCCATTTAGTGCTTGCATGATCTGTAAAGCCTTCCCTGACACTCTTCCCATGCTCAGGCGAGGAGATGGGCCCTCCTCCTTTTCCAAAGCACACCAGTGCACCCCTCTTTCAGAGCACATATCACATTGTATTGTATTGCTTTCTACTGGTCCCCTTCTCACGACTGTACCCATCTTATTCTTGGTCTCCCTGCGTCCTATTACAGTACCCAGCATGTGCACGATAGAGCATGGTGAACATCTGTTGAATGGATGAATAAATGGATACCTGGCCTCTCCCAGCTGTGCCCTTGCCCAGCGCCTGCTGTCTGGTTACCATTTACAAGTGAGCTTGGCTCCCTCAGTTCTGGTGTTTCCTTACCTCCATGTTCCATGTCTACTTCAATCCCAGAGTCACTGTTTATACCAGAGCTTGTCCAGCCCATAATTAGGGCGAGAACAGGTGAGAGACTCATAGCTACTCTGGGCCCAGCACTTCCCATTCTTTAACCCTAACGGTAGCAACAAGTATTTGCTACCAGTACATAATGGCGTACGTGCTACACGGTAGATAACAAGTATTTGCCATGGTAGATAAGAAGTCATTATTATCACCTTCATCTTACAGCTAAGAAAACTGAGGCTCTGAGAGGTTGAAAGTGACTTTCCCGAGGTCACACAGCTAGGGGGTGACTGAGCCAAAACTGGAATCACAGAATCTGACTCCGTGAGCTCCAGCCTTTCCTGCTGGGCCCTGTGCTCAGCCATTAAAAGAGACAGGAGCTTGGTGAGTGGCTGCTTTGTGTTCTTTTGTGCGATAGTGAGTCCATGTGGGCACCGCAGGGGACACAGGAGAGGCTCAGGAAAACAAAGTTTATTATACTCACAGGTCCTAGAGACAGGAAGCACGGTATGCCTTGCAGGGCCACCAGGGAAGACACCAGGGTGGTCAGGAGCCAGAAGACAGGAGTGAGGGCAAGGTTTAAACCACAGCCTTCCTTGGTGTTTCTGTGGAAAAGCAAGGTGGGGCAGGGGGAACAGTTTAGGATTGGCTGGTTTGAATAATTTGAGCAGGCTCTAGGCTACAGGGGTGGTCCCTAGTTGCCTGGCGCCTGGCCCTGGGGTGATGAACGCAGACAGACATTGTCTCCTGGGGTGTAGGGTCAGATAAGGGAGGGCTCTGATTGGTTAGTTTGCTAATCCAATGCTCTAGGGCCAGGCGTAGTAATCCTAGCACTTTGGGAGGCCAAGGTAGGAGAGTCACTTGAGCCTAGGAGTTTGAAACCAGCCTGGGCAGCAGGGTGAGACCCTGTTTCTACCCCAATTTTTGTTTTAATTTGCTGGGTGTAGCGGTGCATGCCTGTGGCCCCAGCTACCCAGGAGGCTAAGGTGGGAGGATGGCTTGAGCCCAGGAAGTAAAGATTGCATTAAGCCTTGTTCATAGCGCTGCACTCCAGTCTGGGTGATAGAGTAAGTGAGAATCTCTCTCAAAAAGACAAAAACAGAAACAAACAAACAAACATTAAAAAAAAGAAAATGCTTCAGGCTGGGCCTTTTGTTATCTCTAAGAATTGGCTAGCCCCAGAGGGTTAGTCTCTCCCTGACTCAAAAGGGGTTTTATGTTTTATGATGTCAAAACATCATAATATACAGAAAATTTAAGAATATATTTGCAATACAGTGGGGAAGGAGGAATGGCTGCTGGGGACACAGGCTGACAATGTGACTCACTTCCCAGGAAGGAGCCTGAGGAAGCCCTCTAATTCCACAACCATTGGTTTTTCCACCATCAGTCATGCCACGCTCCATCAGATATCCTGAGAACATGTGGCCCACATGGATGAGAGGGGTTGCCACTTTTATTCACAAATGTATCACAAGTGCCTAGAACAGTGCCTGGGATAAGGTAGATACACATTTATAAAGTAGAAAAATATTCACTGATTTAATGAAAAAAAGAGTGAATTAACAATGACTCTATTAAAATAACTCAGTGTAGTCCTTTTCACTACTGTTGTTTAAGGAATATGTTTCAAAACACAGTTGTTTAAAGAACCTATACATAAGGGTGGAAACTTTTGTTCCTCTTTCTCCTCTGTGATGTTTTCCTCCCTCTTTTCTCAGGTGAAGACTGAAAATTCTAAGTTCTCATTGGGTAGAAATGGACATCAAGATCTTCAGATGCAAAGCCCCTTAATAAGTGGGAAAAAAAAGTCCTTCTTTAATTCTGAAATAGTAATCCTGTGTGTGCAAGCGTCTCTGCCACCTTGGGAGACTGTGAAGCTTTGTGGCTGTTTATAAACTTGATAATTGGTTCTAACGCTCATTGCCTGTCGGGAAGGGCTGCTGTTCATCACCTTGACTCTGGCTTTCAAGTCCTCCCTTAGTCTGACCTTGAGTTGTCATCTCATGATGCTGATGCCATTAGGATTAGTTCAAATTGTTCCATATCCAAATGAAATATAAGTAAGAAAGACCTCTTCTATGACTTTGTAATCTAATGGAACTGAAGAGATGAGTAACTGGGTTCTGATTCGCCTTAGCCAGAGCTGTGTGTCCTTATTATACTTCACTGTACCTCGATTTCTGAATGTCTGAAAAAGCCAGCTGATAGATACTTATTCCGCCTAGCCCAAAAGAAAGCCAAGAGAATAATTATAGAATGCAAATATGAAAAAGAGAATTAGATGAGGCCTCACAGGTCAGTTAAATTTAGTGAGACTCCCAATTTACAAGTGAGAAACTTGAGGCGCAGCGGGGTGTACTCATTTGCTATTGCTCCATAACAAATTACCACAGACATGAAGCCTTGAAATCACACGATTTATTCTCTTACAATTCTGGGAGTCAGAAGCTGGAAATGAGTCTTATGGGGCTGAAATCATCTTATGGGGGTGTCAGCAAAGCTGATTTTCTCTGGAGACTCCAGGAGAGAATTTGTTTCCTTGCAATCCTCCAGCTTCTAAAGGTGGCCGTCACTCCTCTGCTCCTGGCCAAATTGCTTCAATCTCTGTTTTTATTGTCAGTTAGCCTTCTTCTCTCTGACTCTGATTCCCCTGCTTTCTTCTTATAAGGATCTTTGTGATTAAAATAAGGCCACAGAGATAAGCCAGGATAATCTCAAGGTGAAACAGAAATCAATCACAGAGGCTACGCTGGCTTGTGTCAGCAGGAAGGACAGGGTGCACCAGGTGTGGCAGACCCTGGACTGCATCACTGTTGTTAGACTGCTGTTTACTCTCTCCACACCTTGGTGCTGTCACTCCCTGAATGTTGGTATACTCTATATTACCTCTGAAGGGCCTTTCCCACATGGCAGGAAAAATGAACGCCGACAGCCCTAGATTCGAATCCTTGTAGCAACTCAGAGGCGGGATATTGTCCTTTTCCTCAGTTTCTATAAAACAGTCCCAAAGAAGGGCTTTAATTATCCTGGTTTGATCATGTATGCAAAATCCAAGTCTGGCAGGAGGTCTTGCACAAACCCAGCTTCCAGAGTTCTGCAAGGGTTCTTACTTTGGGGCTCAAAGCAGCTTTGGCTGCTGTAGCAGTCCCCACACCATCAGGACAGCTGCAAGGAGAAAAAGGAGCCCCAGACCCTCACCACTTGCATTTTTTGGTTTAGTCTGGAGAAACAGAATATTGGCACAATTTAGGAAAGGCAACTTTGTTACAGAGAAGTAGCAAAAATCAACAGAAGCCCAGGGTCCACCATGAGCAGTTCCCCAAGGTTCAGGAATGCTGCCAAGGGCAGATGGAGTCTGAGCATGCCTCACATCACACTCTAGCTGAGGGACTCTGAAAGCACTCCATCCTGGGTTTATACACCCTGGGTACCACTTGGACCACTGAATGCAAGCACTGCAGAACATCTTATTCTAGAAGGAATAAGGACGTAGCCTGGATTGCTCCAGACATTTCCTCCTTGTTACAGAATGCTGCATTCTCAGTAGTTTCTGTCTGGGAATTAAAAGCAAGAAGGGGAAGAGCTGGGTCGGCCAAGGTCACCCAGGGACAGGGACCTGTGTTCCTGCAGTGTGCTCATTTCTGAGCCAATCTCTGTAACCAGCCAGGGATGGTGCCATGGTCCAGCTTGGGTCATGTGTCCACACTGTGGGCAAAGCTGGAGGGCCGGATGTACTATCAGGAGAAGCCACAGGAAGAAAATCATGCCGGGCAAGCCAAATTCATGGTTACCTCAGTCTCCAGCTTGTCTGAGAGTGTCTCATGGCCATGGTTCATGATGGGTGATGGGCAACCAGGATGAGACAGAAGCCAGGGAAAGAATGAAGATAAGAAAGAGTGGGCCCAGAGGATCAGAGCCCTTGAGATTGCACCCCTGGTTCTTGGGAGGCAGTGGTTTCAAAGAGGTGCACTGGGGATGAATACTCCCAACATAGCCAAGGAGGTCAGAGCCACGCCACATCTCTAGGACAAGATGAAGTTGGACAGCCACCTCCAGCTTCACGCTCCCACTCAGCAAAACATGGACAATAGTTCTGGCTTCATAGGGCTTGTCTGAAGTTCTATAGAAGCAGGACCTGAGACAGAGATTCTTGGTGTAAGTGATCTCAGAAAGGGAATGTGGGTGGCAAGATAGAAAGAAAAAGGAAGCCAAGAAAATTGTAGATTTAGCTGCATTTTAACCTCAGCCTGATCCCAACTCAGCCTGATCCCACCGTAGTATGAAGAACACCACAAAGTTATGCAACCTTGAGACAAGGCACCAGACTTTTGCACCCCATATCTGTCAATCACTGACTGGGGCCTCCCCTAAGGGGAAAGTAGGCATTTCTGGGCAAGGTGGCTCCCCTTAGCTGAGCATTCAGAAGAAGGAAGCAGCTGCAACCTGTGAGCAGCCAACAGTCAGCTAGGGGGTGGTGCCTGGCAGATTAAAGGGTATCTAGTGGGGGCCCCAACAATACCCCTTATGGGGCTATTATGAGATAATGAAGCTCAAGTCCTATCACAAGGCTGAAGTTCTCATCGTCATCATCATTATCTTAACCCTGCTGTAGAGAAGTAATAAATAGTAAGCATCACGTAACACATGCTTCTTGGCCAGTCACTGCACAGGCATACATAGGCAGTAGGAATGTAGACAGTAGGCCTGCCATGGACTAGTTATGTGATTTGGGGTGCCAAATGTAGACCCCTTGAGCCTCAGGGTTCTAATCCAGAGCATGGGCTAGGTAACCAGAGCTGGAATGTTGCAAGGATGACATGAAGTCATCCCTGTGGTGCTCTAGGTGTGGTTCTTGGAACAGAAGAAAGTACTCAAGTGACTGTGGGTCATCAGCTTCTGTGGCCAGACAGTCTAAAGCTTCAGCTGACACACATGGAGGCCAAGAAGACACTAGCTTCATGAAAGACAGTAATATGAATTTGTATTACATAAAAGTTGAAGCCAACTGTGTTTAAGGAAGCAAATCCATTTACAAAAAGAGGATGTGAAAACAAAGCCTCTAAAGGTGTCTGTTACTTATCAAGACTGTGCCACGGGTGGGGCCTTTGCTGTACAGCAGCTCCTCAAATGCTCACACAGGCCACCGCTTGGAACAACAGGGCCTCACCCTGGGCTTCCACAGAGATTTGTCAGCCCAAGGCCACCATCTTTAATTTGGTGGATCGGCTTTTCCTGCCTGTAACCAAAGAGGCAGGATGTGTGTCAAGGTACGGGTAAGTTGGGGCTGCCCTGCCCCGCACCCTAATATTGGTGTGGCCATGAACCTTTTATAGTCTCTCCTAAGCCTCATTTCCTTCTTAGTTAACAGGGGAAAATAGTATTTGCATTTAGTATTATTTGAGAGAACTAAATGAAATGGTATTTGTGAACACTTAAATCAGTACCTGGTCTTACATCAGTCCATTTGAATCAGTGCCTGCTGCCAAAAAGCAACTATGATTGTGGTTATTGATGTTCATTATTTCAACCAATATTTACTGTCTACCACATGTCAACATTGATTTTGGTGGTGGGAAGACATTGGAAAGAAAAAACATGAGTGTCCTGTGCGTAAGAAGCTTACATTCATGCGAGGAAAGGGACCACCCTGGTCAACACAGCAAGAGGCAGGCAGATCACTTGAGGTCAGGAGTTCTAGACCAGCCTGGCCAACACGGTGAAACCCTGTCTCTAATGAAATTACAAAAATTAGCTGGGCATGGCGGCAGGAGCCTGTAATCCCAGCTACTAGGGAGGCTGAGGCAGGGGAATCACTTGAACCTGGGAAGTGGAGGTTGCAGTGAGCCGAGATCGCACGATTGCACTCCAGCCTGGGCGACAGAGTGAGATTCCATCTCAAAAAAAAACCAAGAATAAAGGACAAACCTTTCATATGCACTTCAATAGATGCACAAAATGCACTTGCTATGGAAATGTAAAATGGTGTAGCTATGGAAAACAATAAAGCAGTTCCTCAAGAAGTTGAAAATGGAATTACCACATGATTCAGCAATTCCACATCTGGGTATATGCCCAAAAGAATCAAAAGCAGGGACTTGAACAGGTATTTGTACACCCATGTTCACAGCAGCATTATTCACAATGGGCCAATGTTGGAAGTAACCCAAAGGTCCCTTAAAGGACGAATGGAAAAACAAAATTTGGTATATACCGACAATGAAGTATTATTCAGCCTTAAAAGGAAAGAAAATTCTGATACATGCTGCAACATGAATGAACCTAGAGGATAGTATGCTAAGTGAAAAAAGCCAGACACAAAAGGACAAATACTGTATGACTCCCCTTACATGGTACCTAGTCAGACTCAGAGATAGAAAGTAGAATGGTGGTTGCCAGGCACTAGCAGGAGAAAGGAACGGAGAGTTAGTGTTTAATGGGTATAAAGTTTCAATTTTGTAAAATGAAAAGAGTTCTGGAGATGGATGGTAATGAGGGTAGCACAACAATATGAGTGTACTTAACACTACTGAACTGCACACTTAAAAATGGTTAAGACGGTAAACTTCATGGTATGTGCATTTTATAATTTTTTAAAAAACGGGGCCAGGTGCAGTGGCTTGTGCCTGTAATCCCAGCACTTTGGGAGGCTGAGGCAGGCAGATCACTTGAGGTCAGGAGTTCGAGACCATCCTGGCCAGTACGGCAAAACCCCGTCTCTAATAAAGATACAAAAATTAGCCAGGCATGGTGGTGCATGCCGGTAGTCCCAGCTACTTGGGAGGCTGAGGCAGGAGAATTGCTTGAACTTGGGAGGTGGAGGTTGCAGTGAGCTGAAATTATGTCACTGCACTCCAGCCTCTGCAACAGAGTGAGACTCCATCTCGAAAATAAATAAATAAATAAATAAAATGAAAGTTACTGTGGCTGGGAGGCCATGAAAGGCAGATGTGGCATCACAGTGCTCTCCACAAGCCCACACAGCTGATCAGACTTCCCTGTGAGCCCAGGTGTGGTGTTCTCTGTATTTCCTGAATTTGAAAGTTGGCCTGCCTTGCTAAGTTGGGGAAGTTCTCCTGGATAATATCCTGAGGAGTGCTTTCCAACTTGGTTCCATTCTTCCCGTCACTTTTAGGTACACCAATCACATGTAGATTTGGTCTTTTCACATAGTCCCATATTTCTTGGAGGCTTTGTTCATTTCTTTTTACTCTTTTTACTCTGAACTTCTCTTCTGACTTCATTTCATTCATTTGATCTTCAATCACTGATACCCTTTCTTCCACTTGATCAAATCAGCTACTGCAGCTTGTGCATGCATCACATAGTTCTCATGCCATGGTTTTCAGCTCCATCAGGTCATTTAAGGACTTCTCTACACTGTTTATTCTGGTTAGCCATTCGTCCAATCTTTTATCAAAGTTTTTAGCTTCTTTGTGATGGGTTCGAATATCCTCCTTTAGCTCAGAGAAGTTTGTTATTATCGATCATCTGAAGCCTTCTCTCAACTCGTCAAAGTCATTCTCCATCCAGCTTCCTTCCATTGCTGGAGAGGAGCTGCGCTCCTTTGGTGAAGAAGAGGTGCTCTGATTTTTAGAATTTTCAGCTTTTCTGCTCTGGTTTCTCCCCATCTTTGTGGTTTTATCTACCTTTGGTCTTTGATGATGGTGACGTACAGATGAGGTTTTGTTGTGGATGTCCTTTCTGTTTGTTTGTTTTCCTTCTAACAGTCAGGATGCTCAGCTGCAGGTCTGTTGGAGTTTGCTGGAGGTCCACTCCAGACCTGTTTGCCTGGGCATCACCAGCAGAGGCTGCAGGACAGCAAATATTATAGAACGGCAAATGTTGCTACCTGATCCTTCCTCTGGAAGCTTCGTCTCAGAAGGGCACCCAGCTGTATGAGGTGTCAGTCAGTCTCCCAGTTAGGCTACTCAGGGGTCAGGGACACACTTGAGGAGGCAGTCTGTCTGTTCTCAGATCTCAAACTCCATGCTGGAAGAACCAATACTCTCTTCAAAGCTGTCAGACAGGGACATTTAAGTCTGCAGAAGTTTCTGTTGCCTTTTGTCGAGCTATGCTCTGCCCCCAGAGGTGGAGTCTACAGGGGCAGGCCAGCTTCCTTGAGCTGTGGTGGGCTCCACCCAGTTCAAACTTCCTGGCCACTTTGTTTCCCAACTCAAGCCTAAGCAATGGCGGACACCCCTCCCCCAGCCTCGCTGCCACCTGGCAGTTTGATCTCAGACTGCTGTGCTAGCAGTGAGCGAGGCTCCGTGGACATGGGACCCTCTGAGCCAGGTGCAGGATATAATCTCCTGGTGTGCCATTTGCTAAGGCCATTGGAAAAGCGCAGTATTAGGGTAGGAGTGTCCCAATTTTCTAGGTACCATCTGTCACCGCTTCCCTTTGCTAGGAAAGGGAATTCCCCAACCCCTTGCGCTTCCCTGGTGAGGTGATGCCCTGCCCTGCTCCATGGGCTGCACCCACTGTCTGACAAGCCCCAGTGAGATGAACCGGGTACCTCAGTTGGAAATGCAGAAATCACCCATCTTCTGCGTCACTCACCCTGGGAGCTGCAGACTGGAGCTGTTCCTATTTGGCCATCTTGGAACCTCCTCCTAAAATAGCAGTTTTAAGGAAACTCAGTGATCTCTAAGATAACACAGAAAAGCAATTCATAAATTACTTGAAGTAATTTATGAATTCATAACTCTTTGTTGAAAAAAAGAGATTGAAGTTTAAAAAAAATCAAAGAAATACTGGAACTGAGAAATATATTCCCTACATTAGAAACTCTTAGTGACATAATAGATCAAGCAGAGGAAGGAATCAGCAAGCTCACAGACAGGCTATTTGAAAATATACAGTCGGAGGAGAAAAAGAAAAAAGAATGAAAAGAATGAAGATTGCCTGCAACACAAAGAAAATTACCTCAAAAGACCAAATCTAATAATCATTGATGTTCAAGAAGAAGTTGAACAAGAGCAAGGGGTAGAAAGCATATTCAAATAAATAATAACAGAAAACTTTCTAAAACTTGAGAAAGAGACAAATAGCATGATACTGAAAAGTAAGAGAACAACAGAGTTGACCAAAATAACACTATTCCAAGTCATATAATAATCGAACTCTCAAAGGGTAAAGACAAACTCTCAAAGGGTAAAAGCAGCAAGAGATGAGAAGCAAATAACACATAAAGGAGCTCCAATTCATCTGGCAACAGACATCTCAACAGAAACCATACAGACCGGGAGGGAGTGGCATGACATTTTCAAAGTGCTGAAAGAAAAAATCTCATCCAAAAATTCTGAGAGAATTTACTACCACCTGACCTGTTTTACAAGAAATGCTAAAGGGCGTTCTTCAATGTGAAAACAAAACAAAACAAAACATTGACATGCAAAAAGAAAGCACTTAAACATATAAAACCCACTGGTAACATTAACTACATGGACAAACCCAGAATACTCTAATACTGTAACTGGGATATGTAATCCTCTCATAACTCTAGTATACAGCCTGAAAGACAAAACTATTAAAACTAGCAACAGCAATGTGTTAAGAGATAGGCAATATAAAAATGTGTAATTTGAGATGACAAAGTCAAAATTTGGAGGGGATAGAGTTAAAGTATAGTTTTTTCATTTTTTTCTTTGTTGCTATTTTCTTTGTCATCTAAGATGTAATCTCTTTAAAATAACTCGTTATAACTATAAGATGTTTTTTGTAAGCTTCATGGTAATCACAATGCAAAAACCTACAACAGATTCACTAAAAATTAATAACAGGAAATTAAAACCTACTACCAGAGTAAACCACTTACCCACAAAGGAAGACAGTAAGAAAGAAAAAAACAGAAGAGAGGAACTAAAAATAAAAACAAAAAACAGAAAACAAGCAACAAAATGGCAGTAGTAATTACTTATACATAATAACATTGAATGTAAATGGACTAAATTCTTCAATAGAAAGACATAGAGTGGCTGAATTGATAAAGAAATAAGACCTAATTATACACTGTCTACAAGAAACCCACTTCACCCATAAAGACACACATAGAATAAAAGTGAAGGATTGGAAAAAGATATTCTGCACAACTGGAAACCAAAAAAGAGCAGGAATAACTGTACTTAGATTTAAAAATGGACTACAAATCAAAGACTGTAAAAAGGACAAAAAAGGTCATGGTATAATGACAAAATGCTCAATTCAGCAAGAGGATATAATAATTTTAAGTATCTGACAAATAACACCAGAGCTCCCAAGTATGTAAAGCAAACATTAATAGTTCCAAAGGGAGGGATAGACTGCAATATGATAACAGCAGAGGATTTCAACACCCCACTCTCAGTAATGGACAGATCATCCAGACAGAAAATCAACAAAGAAATGTTAGATTTGAATACACACTAGATCAAATAGGCTTAATTGACATTTACTACAATAAAATACACATTCTTTAATAAGTACCTGGAACATTCTCCAGAATAGATTATATTGTATGTCACAAAACATGTCTCAACAAATTCAAAAAAGTAGAAATCATATTGAGCATGTTTTTTGACTGCAGTGAAATAAAATCAAAAATCAGTAACAATAGGAGCCTCGGAAAATACACAAATACCTGGAAATTAACAACATGCTCCTGAATGAGCAATGAGTTGATGAAGAAATTCAGAAAGAAATTTGACAATTTCTTGAAACAAATGCAAATGGAAATACAACATACCAAAATCTATAGGATACAGCAAAAGCAGTTCTAAGAAGGAAGCTTGTAGCAATGAACATGTATATAAAAAATGTAAAAAGACTAAACAATCTAATGGGGCACCTCAAGGAACTAGGAAAGCCCAGACAAACCAAATCCAAAATAAGTAGGAGGAAAGAAGTAATAAATATCAGAGCAGAAATAAATAGAAAGGAAATGTAAAAAAACAATACAGGCCAGGCACAGTAGTTCACATCTGTAATCCCAGTACTTTTGAGGCTGAGGCAGGTGGATCACTTGAGCCCAGGAGTTCAAAATCAGCCTGGGCAACATGGCAAAAC
>NW_012114799.1:4459117-4460482 GCF_000951035.1 Colobus angolensis palliatus
AAAGCAATCCTGAGTGAAAACAGCAAAGTTGAGGCATCATGCTACTTGACTTCAAAATATATTACAAAGCTATAGTAACCAAATCAGGACAGTACTAGCATAAAAGCAGATGCATAGGCTGGGCATGGTGGCAGGTGCCTGTAATCCCAGCTACTCAGGAGGCAGAGGCAGGAGAACTGCTTGAACCTGGGAGGTGAGGGTTGCAGTGAGCTGAGATTGCACCACTACATTCTAGCCTGGGCGACACAGCAAGACTCCATTTCAAAAACACAAAAACAAAACAGATGCATAGACAAATGGAATATAATAGAAAACCTAGATATAAAGCCACTCTTCTACAGCCAACTCATTTTCAACAAAGGGGCCAAGAACATACAACAGGGAAAGTCTCTTCAATAAATGGTGCTGGGAAAAATGGATAACTATTTGCAGCAGAATGAAACTAGACTCCTATCTCTCAACACATACAAAAATCAAATCAAAATGGATTAAAGAATTAAATCAAGACTCAAAACTATGAAACTACTAGAAGAAAACTTGGGGAAGTGCTCTAGTCCATTGGTCTGGGCAGATTTTTGTGTGTGTAAGACCTAAAAAGCACAGGCAACTAAAGCAAAAATAGACAAATGGGTTTACATCAAGCTAAACAGCTTCTACACAGCAAAGGAAACAATCAACAAAGTGAAGAAACAACTCATAAAATGAGAGAAAATATTTGCCAACTATGCATCTGATAAGAGATTAACAACCACAATAAAGAAAGAGCTCAAACAATTCAATAACAAAAAAAATAACCTGATTAAAAATGAGTAAAAGATCTGAATAGACATTTCTCAAAAGAAGACATACAAATGGCCAAAAGGCACATGAAAAGGTGTTCTACATGACTAATAATCAGAGAAATGCAAATCAAAACCACAATGAGATATCATCTCACCCTGGTTAAAGTGACTTTTTATCAAAAAGAGGAAATAACAGATGCTGGCGAGGATGTGGAGAAAAGGGAACCCTTGTACACTGTCGGTGGGGATGTAAATTAGTACAGCCACTAAGGAAACTGTATGAAGTTTCCTCAAGAAACTAAAAATAAAACTGGCATATGATCTATCAATGTACTACTGGGTATATATCCAAAAGAAAGGAAATCAACATATTAATCAATCGGATTCTTTTGGATATACCTGCACTCCCGTGTTTATTGCAACAATAGTCCCAATAGCCAAGACATAGAATCAATCTAAGTGCCCATGAATAAATGAATGGTTAAAGAAAATGTGATTTCCTCAAGCCTGTAATCCCAGCACTTTGGGAGGCCGAGACGGGCAGATCACAAGGTCAGGAGATCGAGACCATCCTGGCTAACAC
>NW_012114799.1:4461258-4493055 GCF_000951035.1 Colobus angolensis palliatus
GAAGGGAGAAAGAAAGGTGATACATATGCACAATAGAATATTATTCAACCATATAAAAAGAATGAAATCCTGTCATTTGCAGCAAACTGGATGGAACTGGAGGTCATTATGCTAAGTGCAATAAGCCAAGCACAGAAAGACAAATATTGCATGTTGCTCACTCATATTTGGGAGCTAAAAAAGTGGGTCTCATGAAGATAGAGAGTAAACGTGTAGTTACCAGAGGCTGGGAAGAGGAGGTGGAAGGGTGAGATAAAGAGCGATTGATTAATGGGTACAAATACACAGTTTGATAGAAGAAATTAGAACAGGCATCAGTAGGGGGACTATAATTTATAATTTCATATATATATTTATAATTATTGTATATTTCAAAATAGAAGAGAATGATTTGAATGTTTCTAACAAAAGACAAATATTTAAGGTAATGGTTGTCCCAATTACGCTGATTTGATCGTTCCAAATTATATGAATGTATTAAATTATGACATGTACCTCAAAAATAAGTACATCAATTATGTATGAATTTTATTTAAAAACTTTTTCATTGGAATACTCATAATAAAAGAATGGATTCATTTTTTAAAGTTCTTCTTTCAGGGAATGTCCAGCTTTCTCTGTGCACTCTGTTCTTTCTCACTTAATTCTGTTTGCCCAGGATGGTGAGAACCACTCCCAAGAGAGAGGACACGACTTTGGAGGAGAAAGTTTTACCTAGGCTGATGTCTGGAGTTTCCATGCCAGACTTCCCACCAGGGACTGTTTTAAAATGATGTAGCCACAATTCTGACATGAACCACTGAAATTATTTAGAATTCATGGAATTCACAAGTGTTCCCACCAATCCTTCTAAACTGGTCTTCCTCTCTTTTTTCTCTGACTAGATCCACCTCTTCTTAAGACCATTGACTTATGAAACCTGAGTTTGAATCCTCATGTCCCAGTTAACTAGTCATGTGGCCTTTTTCAAGTTCAGGGACACAATTAGCTTATCTTTATAGGGAGTGTGGAACAATATCAGTGGAACAAGCGGAACAAAGTCTTAACCCTAGCTGAACATTAGAATCACTGGGGAGGAGATTTTTAAAACTACTGATGCCCTGGCCACATCCCAGACCTCTGGGATCAGAATCGCTGGGTGGTAGTCAGGCCTCAGCAGCGTTGAAAGATACGCAGTTGATTCCAGTGTGCAGCCGAGGCTGGGAACCACTGATCTAAGTTGATCATTAAGAACTAAAGTGGCCAGGTGCCGTGGCTCATGCCTGTAATCTCAGCACTTTGGGAAGCTGGGGCAGGAGGACTGCTTGAGCCCAGGAGTTCGAGACCAGCCTGAGCAACGTGGTGAAACCCTGTCTCTACAAAAACTACAAAAATTAGTCAGGCATGGTGGCACTTGCCTGTAGTCCCAGCTACTCAGGAGGCTGAGGTGAGAGAATCACCTGAGCCCAGGAAGTCGAGGCTGCAGTGAGCCATGATTGTGCCTCTGTACTCCAGTCTTGGCCATAGAGCAAGACCCTATCTCAAAAAACAAACAAACAAACAAAAAAAAAACAGAGAGAGAAAAAAAGAAAAAATAAAGAACTCTTAAAGTTCTTTCTCTGATCTGTATTTTCTGTATTTTCCATGACTTCCATGATCCCTGCCCGTGGCTATCACTCCAAAACAAGGATGAATGGGTACACTGTATCCCGGTCAGTACCAGAGACTTTATCTGTTCAGTCCAAGAAGGACCATATCTGACCTGGCTATGAAGAACCAGTATTTTAAAGTGTGTTCTTGAGCATATAAGCAAAACCAGCCTCCCTGGGTTGCATGCAAGACCCTGCCCTTGGAGTCTCCTAAATAAAGGAAAACTACCACTTTGTGGAGAGCAGGGGTTGCATCTCTTAAAGACATTGCCTGGAAGCCTTCAGAATCCACAGAAAGGCAATGACGGCTTGTTTTTTCATCTTTTGTTTCTGCCACCCAAATGGAGTGAGTCAAATAGAGGGA
Organism: Colobus angolensis palliatus; assembly: GCF_000951035.1. NCBI lineage: Eukaryota > Metazoa > Chordata > Mammalia > Primates > Cercopithecidae > Colobus > Colobus angolensis. The sequence goes on from NW_012114799.1 coordinate 4,463,251, forward strand.
ATGTTAACTTCAGGAAGCAGAGACTATTTTTAAACATTAATTTGACTTTTTGGATTGATCAGGTGTCAACATTAGCTAATAGGATCCTGAGAAGTTTGCAGGGCTTTAAGTTACGTGGAAATCTCTAGACATCTTATTTTTCTATGTATTTAGAAATTGCCTATTATTCCTATATGGTATAAATCATTCCTAAACCTATACAACACAGAATTTGAAGACAACAAGAATGTCTGAAAACTTCAAATTACCTTCCCCACCAGCGTCTCCCCCATCTCAGCACATGGCACCATCTAAAAACCCTGGGTCCGGCCGGGCGCAGTGGCTCACACCTGTAATACCAGCACTTTGGGAGGCTGAGCTAGGTGGATCACCTGAGGTCAGGAGTTCAAGACCAGCCTGGCCAACATGGCAAAACCCCGTCTCTACTAAAAATACAAAAACTAGCCAGGCATGGTGGTGAGCGCCTGTAATCCCAGCTACTCAGGAGGCTGAAGCATGAGAATCGCTTGAACCCAGGAGGTGGAGGTTGCAGTGAGCCAAGATCACACCACTGCACTCCAGCCTGGGCAGTAGAGTGAGGCACGATCCTCACCCTCCGACCCCCCAAAAGAAAAGAAAAGAAAAAAAAGAAAAAGAAAAACCCTGAGTCCACCTTGATTCTGCTCTTTCCCACCTGTGTGCCCAATCCATCAGCACGTTCAGTTAGCAGTACTGTTGTCATATATCCCTAGCCTAACTTTTTCCACCACCCGTGTCTAAGCCACTGGCATTTCTTTCCCGGGTCTGGCTTTAATGCCCATTTGCTCTGTGACCCACTGAAGCAATATCTCACATCTGACCTGCTAATATCTGAGGTCTCTGCTAGTCCTAAAGGTTTAGATTCTAACTCATAGAAGTGGACTTGTACTGAGTGCTTACTCTGTACCAGGTGCTCTGCTTCTGTTATCTCCTTCCTCATGACAACCAATGAGGTAGGTGCTATTATTCCCCCTTTGAAAGGATGAGATGGCGGAGGCTTATGGAGGCTGAGTGTGACAGATGCTGCTGGTGCCTACCCAAGGCCATTCCCCTGTGCCTTCTTGCTAACAGAACCTGATTTTGTTGGTAGTGGCAATGAGCCCAGCTCCTGGTGAGTCAGTGAGACAAGATTAGCCAAGCCAGTTTTGCTAGCCATAGTCTCCTTTATCCATGTTTGGTACAGAGGTGGGCATGACAGACAGAAGGGAAAGTCTGTTGAGGGCTCCTGGGGAAGTCTTTTCTCCCTACAAGAGATAAAAGAGCAGGAGACAATTATGGACACTGCTCCTATTACTTCATGCTTGGGATATTATCATGAGAGGAGGTGAAGCTGGGGTCTTTGTCAGTCTTATGGCAATAATGGGGGGTAGTGTGGGATGGGATGTACCTGAGGATGAAAGAAGAAAGGGGTGAGAAAGTTCGGTCCTTGGTGATCTCCTTGAGCCACTGAAAGCTACCTCATCTTGCCTAGCTCTGGGCTGCTTCTTAAGTGAACCATAAGTGTCTTTAGAAATTAAGCCAGGCTAGTCAAGAATCATGTTACATGAAACCCAAAAACATCTTGACACAGGAGCAACTTCCCTAAGGACACATAGCTAGAAAGTGGCAGTGCCAGACTGCAAAACCATGTCTATCTCTCTGTCTGTCTGGAAAGCCAAAGTGGCTGGCTCTTGCCTCTGTCCCACCCCTAGTTTAATTTCAACTCTACAACTCTGTAATCAGCTGCAGTCGAACAAGGAGTCAAGGGCTCCCCAGATGCAGCCACTGCTGGGCATGGATCTGAACACAGCTGCTCTTCTCACCCTTCTGGGCTGCACCATCCTGAAGTCAGCTCTGTGGGAGTCAGGGACCCCCATCCCCTAGCATTGGAGAAATGGTAGTCAGGGGCACCAGTCCATCATAATAAACAATGAGACTCACAGGAAGCCACTCAGCCTCCCCATTCATCTGCCTTCATGACTCTGCATTTCACTGTGTTTGTGTCTGGAGCTTGGTTGACTCCACTCAGCCTTATTTTCTGGAGTAAGAGCTCAACAGGAAGATCCTTCCCCCAAATTAGCACATTCTCATCTGGGGGCCTCAGAAGTCAAACCACTCATTCTTGTACTGTACACAGAGGGCTTAGGGAGGGTGACTGGAGTGTTCTCCTCTCTCCACTCCTGGTCTAACCATACACCCCAACAGGCTGGCCTATAGTTGTTGAAGCAAAGAGATCTGAGGAATGCCAAAAGCTTTAGTCACCTACAGATGTCTCTCCCATTGACCTAGTATAGGGTGAGAACTCCTACCCTTAGCCAGTCCAAAGAAATATAGGAGCATTTCAAGATTTGTATACTTTGCAAATATACAGATTTGTATATTTTGCAAATATATTACCTAATAAGGATAGTAGATCAGCCTCTTTCTTACACAGGAGGCTTTTACATACTGCCTCCATTTATGTGGAAATAAAACGTATCTCTATTTGAAACAATTGTTAAAACAGAGATCATAAGACTGACAGAATGTACTCTTTGTGTCAACAAGATACCAAATAAAACCATGCCAGGCAAGGGTTAAGTCATACATTCCAAAGAATAAACTACATTCTAACTGCTACAAGGCTTTTTGCTTTTTCTGTAGCAGCTAAACAAGCATTGGCCTTGAGATAAGCAATGTTGAAACAATTGCTGCTCACTGACAACCAGATGCTGACTAACTGGCCCCATGTTCAAAAAGCCATAACTACAGCTTTGATTGGATAAGAGACTGATGTCAGTAACTTTCTTTTTTTTCTTTCTTTCTTTCTTTCTTTTTTTTTGCTTTGTTTTTAGACAAGAGCCTCACTCTGTCACCCAGGCTGGAGTGCAATAGTGTGATCCCAGCTCACTGCAACCTCTGCCTCACGGGTTCAAGCGATTCTCATGCCTCAGCCTCCAGAGTAACTGGGATTATAGGCATGTGCCACTACACCTGACTAATGTTTGTATTTTCAGTAGAGATGGGGTTTTACCATATTGTCCAGGCTGCTCTCGAATTCCTGGCCTCAAGTGATCTGCCAGCCTCAGCCTTCCAAAGTGCTGGGATTACAGGTATGAGTCACCATGCCCAGTCAACTTTCTCCTGTTAAGAGATCACTGATGGTGGACTGGTTCTGACCAGTTTACAGAGGCTGCACACTGAGTGCCTTCATGTCCCTGCTTCACCTTTTGACACATAGGACTTAATTGTAATATATTTAAATGTTACATCTCTGCCCCAAAGTGAACAAGGGATGCGTGTAACAGGCATGTTTGCTTAGCTTACAACACATGTGTACATCCCTCTCTTTGTGAGTACTAATAGCTCCTCCTATAACCTGTTGCATATGCATACTTGGCCAACTTATTCAGCATAAATCCTTGTCTCATCTTTCCCTCCCTTGAAGTACCTGCTTTTAGTTTCTGCTGGAGGCTATACTTCTCAGCCCACAGGATGGCCAGCCTGCAGGATGTAGCCCTTTATAAGAAATAAAGTTCCCCTTTCCAAATTTATGGATCTCATGATTTTTCAGTTGACATTAAGTACTTTTAAAATGTGATTTGTGGCTAGGCGCGATGCCTCACGCCTGTAATCCCAGCACTCTGGGAGACTGAGGCAGGCAGATCACCTGAGGTCAGGAGGTCAAGACCAACCTGGCCAACATGGTGAAACCCCATCTCTACTAAAAATACAAAAATTAGCTGGGCGTGGTGGCACAAGCCTGTAATCCGAGCTACTCAGGAGACTGAGGCAGGAGAATCACTTGAACCCAGGAGGCAGCGGTTGCAGTGAGCCAAGATCACGCCACTGCACTCTAGCATGGGTGGCAGAGTGAGACTTTGTCTCAAAAAAAAAAGAACATAGGTGGGGCGTGGTGACTCATGCCTGTAATCCCAGCACTTTGGGAGGCCAAGGCAGGCAGATCATGAGGTCAGAAGATTGAGACCATCCTGGCTAACACTGTGAAACCCTGTCTCTACTAAAAATACAAAAAATTAGCCGGGCATGGTGGCAGGTGCCTGTAGTCCCACATACTCGGGAGGCTGAGGCAGGAGAATGGCACGAACCCAAGAGGCGGAGCTTGCAATGAGCCGAGATCACGCCACTGCACTCCAGCCTGGGCAACAGAGTGAGACTCTGTCTCAAAAAAAAAAGTAATTTGTTATTAACCCTGTTTCTCTTTCTCAATAGTCTGTAAGCTCTGTGACTGTGTGGGACCTTATTTATTTAGTAGTCTGAGCATATAGGATGTTACCTGGCATAAAGTAAGTATTTAATAAATATATATTGAAAGAATGAGTGAATTGTACAATGGAAAGTTAAAGGGAGGTAGGAAGTGGAGACAAGTGTAAGTAACTTTTTTAAGAAGGTTGTCTTCTTCAGGAGAGAAAATGACTGTTAGGAAGGGAGATGGCTGTTGTCGTCGTTGTTAATAATAATAATAATAATAATAATAATAATATACTGGGGAGAAAGGGATGGTAGAAAAGTATTATTTTTAGGACAATGCTGTCCATTGCCAACTCCAGGTGGCATCATTGACACTGTATTACTTGTGAATCGCACCCCCTACAGTTGTACAATGCAGTGACCCAGTTGCACATAGGCAGGGAGTGATCATTGATGAGAGGACAATAGACAGGGATCTATCTAGAACATAGCTTGGCTTTAGTTGGGGTGCTCACCCTTTGAAATTGAACATAGATGAATATATTAGGAGTAAAGTGGGAGGCAGGAAATTAGGGCAGTTTTTTCCCAGTGGGTAAATTTTTTTGGTAATATGGGAGATGAAGCCATCCAACTATGACAGGGCTGGGACTGTGTGAAGGTCTTAAGGAATGTGAAAAAGGTTTGGAAGGGAAGAAAGACAAGTAAAAGGATGTAACTAAATTACATGCAATGTCCTAGGGATCATAGACCTGGGTCTGGGAGACCTGGGAACCATCAAAGGGAAAGGAAGGGAGGCTGAGAAGTGAAGTGGGGGAGATGGTGAAGGCTGGAAGGGTGTCTTTCACACACAGCCTCCAATTCACATATGGTTAGAAAACTCATTTTTAAGTGCCTTGTCTGGACTCACACAGCATTGTCTTATCAGAACTATTGTTTACAGTCGTTTGATTCTTCAACCAGCAACACATCAAAGTCTATTTATTCTTCAAAGTCCCTGAATTCATGAGCTGATGGCTATATTAATACTTCAGTGTCAACTCCCACTATTACTAATTGTAACCTTTGTATGGAAAAACGTATTCCAAGTTACAGGTCAGTAGACCAAGAGCACCCTTTGCTTTTACCACCCATCTCTGAGATTCTCCTTCAGCTTTCCTGCCCAACATGTGGTGAAAGCCTTGGTCAGCCTCCAGTGCCAGCCTGCAGGTGGGACCAAGACTCTGTGCCTCCAGAGTTTGTTGTTAATTCCATTCACTCAGCCAGCCACTGGACGTGTAAGCATTTGTAATGGGACTGAGCATTCCCCCAGAGCTTCTGAATTCCACACAAATGGCAGCAGCCACCACGTGTGCTTAGGGAAGAAGGCTTTAGAGAATGGCACACTCTGAGACAAGTCTCCCTTTGATTGACAAGTCATTTCTACATCATGACACTTAATCATTGAAAGGGCCTTTAGACTTTGATCCAGCAGTCCTGTTTCTAGGATTTTTTCTGGCTGAAGTATCTATACAAAAGTGCAAAGATAATGCTTGAAGTTCTTCACTGCAGCACCATTTATAATTAAGAAAAACTGGAAATGATGAAAATATTCATTATGGGGGAACAGGTAAATTAATTATGGCATTCTTATTTCCCCACACAGTGGGCCACCATGTGACCTTTAAAAGGATAAGGTAGGTCTCCAGGTATTAATATGATGTGTAATTGAAGAAAAAATTGGGTTAGACACAGTATGTGTGATACTAACTTAGATATAGTGATATTTAAAAATATAGGCTGGATGTGGTCGCTTATAGTTGTAATCCCAGGACTTTGGAGGCCAAGGCAGGAGGATCACTTGAATCTAGGACTTCAATACCGTGTTCAAGATGGCAAGACTCAGTCTCTACAAAAAAATAAAATTAAAAAATTAGCCATGTGTGGTAGCAGATACCTGTATTCCCAGCTACTCAGGAGGCTGAGATGGGATGATCCTTTGAGTCCAGGAGTTCAAGGTGTTAATGAGCCACTGCATTCCAGTCTGGGTGACACAGCAAAGACCCTGTCTCTAAAAAAGAAAAGATACACATGTTAAACATATGTGTATGCATAATTACAAATGTGCTTATTAAAAACACCTTGTAGGATGAGCACCTGATGACAGTGAATTTTAATATCTGCTAGGGTTTATCTCCTTTAATTTCTCTTCCTTTTCACAAAATTCCTGATTATTCTAGTGTGTTTATTTTTTCATATTAACTTGAAATCAGCTTGTTGGCCAGACATGGTGACTTACACCTGTAATCCTAACACACTTTGATCCACCAAGGCGGGTGAATCACATAAGCTCAGGAGTTCGAGACCAGTCAGGTACAATAGTGAGACACCATCCCTAGAAAATTAATTAATTAATTAATTTAATGAAAAGAAAATCACCTTGTTATATTACCCTCAAAAAGCCTCTATTTATATTTCATTGGGAGAGTATTATATTTATAGATTAATTTATGGTAACGTAACATAACATGCCTCTGAGTACAATAACTAATATTCTTTTAAATGGGCTTAAAACGTTGTTTCTATTATAGGCATAATACATGTTCATTGTAAAAAAAAGTTCTGGCAATTCTGTAATTTATGAGGTAGAGTATCAAAGTTCAGTTTCTTCTGTCCTAATCCTTCCCCTAGAGGTAACCACAGTTAATCATGAGGAGTGCTTTTACATTGTTGATGGGAGTGTAAATTAGTTCAACCATTGTGGAAGACACTGTGGCGATTCCTCAAGGATCTAGAACGAGAAATATCATTTGATCCAGTGATCCCATTACTGAGTATATATCCAAAGGATTATAAATCATGCTACTATAAAGACACATGCACACGTATGTTTATTGCAGCACTGTTCACAATAGCAAAGACTTGGAACCAACCCAAATGTCCATCAGTGACAGACTGGATTAAGAAAATGTAGCACACATACCCCATGGAATACTATGCAGCCATAAAAAAGGATGAGTTCATGTCCTTTGCAAGGACATGGATGAAGCTGGAAACCATCACTCTAAGCAAACTATTGCAAGGACAGAAAACCAAACACCGCATGTTCTCACTCATAGGTGGGAGTTGAACAATGAGAACACTTGGACACAGGGCGGGGAACATCACACAATAGGGCCTGTCATGGGGTAGGGGGCTGGGGGAGGGATAGCATTAGGAGAAATACCTAATGTAAATGATGAGTTGATGGGTGCAGCACATCAACATGGCACATGTGTACCTATGTAACAAACCTGCATGTTATGTACATGTACCCTAGAAGTTAAAGTATAATAAAAAAAAATACACCTAGCTTAAAAAAAAAGAAATTATAAAAGTATTTGAATAAAGTATAACAGAATTTGAGAATATATAAAGTACGGTATGCAGAGTGATTTTCTAAGGAATACACAAAGCCCAGAAACCACAGAGGAAGTTATTGATGCATTTGACTTGATAAAATTAAAAATTTTTCTACATGGCAACAAATACCTAAAACACACGAACTGCAGACTGGAAAAATATTTGCATGATAAATGTCAGGAAGTTAACTTCCCTAATACATAGAGTATTTCTACGTCAATTTTAAATAGAGGTCAAGGAATCAATTTTAAAAAATAACCAACCATGACTAGAAAATCCACAGAAATCTAAGTATAAACATAAAGGGCTCATGACCACATAAAAGATGATCAACCTCACACAAAACAACATAATATCATTTTTCATCTATTAGCTTGACACAGATAAAAAATTTAACCACAAAGTTTTAGTAAGGTCACAAGCAAACAGACTCCTACACAGTTGGTAAGAGTAGGTACGATCCACTTTGGAGCGGGTTTTGGCAATATAGGAACAAACGTGCATCTACTCTTTGGCCCTGCATTCCATTTCTAAGAGCTCATCCTTCAGATAAACAGTACCTGTGTGCAAAGATGTATAGCCAAAGTTGTAGAACAAAAGACTAGATATAAGCTATCACTAGGGAATTAGTTAAACAAACCAAGGTACATCTATGCCAGAGAATGGAACATTACACAGTTATGGAAAAGAATGATTGCCTCTTATATATGCTGATACAGAATGATTTTCAAATTATATTTTAGTGACAAAAGCAATATGCAGAACAGGGTGTGTAATATACCACCATTTGTGGACGAAGGGGGAAATTATATCTGTATTCATACAGTCTCCAAAAGCATGCGCAAGGAAGTGTATGGTGCTTGCATCTGGAGAGAGAGACCAAGGACTGTAAGTGTGCGGTAGAAGATAAATTTATTTTTATCATACACTTTATTGAGACTATTTGAATTGTTTGCCAACTACATGCATTCATTTTCAGTTAAGCAAACAAAATGTAGTTTAAAATACAGCATTACAGATCATTAACTGAGTACAAACCTCCCATTTTACAAACAAGGGAATGGAAGCCCAGCCTATTCATTCATTTATTGAAAGCTTTTGAGTACTGTTTTCATTTCCTATTGCCGCAGTAATAAAGTACCACTAATTCAGGGGCTTAAAACAACACAAGATTATTCTTATTGTTCTAGGAGGTCTAAAGTGGGATGGAAGGGCTGCATTCTTTCTAGAGGCTCTAAGGGGGAACCCATCTCTTTGCCTTTTCCAGCTTCCAGAGCCTGCCCGCATTTCTTGGTCCATGGCCCCTTCCAACAATCACATCTCTTCAACCCTGCTTTCATCATCATATCTCCTTTGACTCTGACCCTTCTGCCCTCCCTCTCATAAGAACCACTGTGATTATGTTGGATCTACCCAGATAATCCAGGATAATCTCCTCATCTCAAAATGCTTATTTTAATCATGTCTGAAAAATCCCTTTTTCCATGTAAGGTAACATATTCACAAGTTTCAGGATTAGGGCACAGACATTTTAAGGGATCTTTATTCTGCCTACCACAAGAGCCTTTAAAACAAGAATAATACAAGGTGGTCATAGGAGCATAGAAAATTCCAGTCAGCAGTTTCACATGACAAGCAAAAGGAAACCGTTAAAATAGCTGCTGAAGCTAGGAACTGATAAAGACCAGGAAAAACAGGGTGTGGACCAAGCTGGTTCAGGATGACTGAACCCAACATGGTAATGTATTTGATTAACATACAAATCACACACCCACTAGCATCATGACAGTTCTGAGAACACTCATATTTGGTGCAAAAATGGGTGGCATGGCAGTTCCGAGAAATCCCCACCTTTTCCCAGGAATTTTCATGAATATCCCACCCCTTGGTTAAAGAAAACCATAAAGGTAGATCAACCCCCCTCATGCATGTCTCTCTCTTGAGCACGCTTGCACCCCTATTTCTTCAGTGTGTACTTTTCTCTTTGCAATCCACCTATGTGCTTTCACTATTTTCTGACACATCTTTGAATTCATTCTTGAGATGGTGTCAAGAGCCTGGACACCAGCTAAGGTCGAGGTCCGACTGGCATTTGGGGACCTCCCCCAGCCCCAAACCACTGGTATCCCCTTCACTGTGCTGGTACCTACTCTGACCCAGGGAATGAGGATACAGCAGCGACAAGACATACAATCCCTGCCTCAGGCAATTCACATCCAGTAGGGGTAGGGAGACAGTAAACAACACACATGGATTAAATAAATAGTGTAGATGGTGACTCGTGACTCTTGCTACAGTCGGGATATAGGGGGAAGAAGTGTTGGAACTGGGGTGGAGGAATTTAGAACCAGAAAGCCCTCACTGGGAAGATCTAAATCATTGGTGTGAAGATCTAGGGGAGATAAAGAAGTGGCTATACAGACATCTTGGGAAAGGGCATTCCCAGCAAAGGGAACAGCAAATGCAACTGCTCTGAGGCTGGAGTGTTTCTGAAATGTTCACTGCAGCACAGAAAATGACATGTGTGGCTGGAGATGGGGAGGGAGATGGTAGGAGACAAGGCCAGAGATAGCTGACAGTGGGCACACGGTATAGGTCTTCAAGGCCGTTGTAAGCCTGCTTTTCATGTGGAATGTCCTGAAGCTTCTGGAGGAATGTGAGCAGAGGCCTAACAAGATCTGTCTTACAAAAATCCTGTTAAAATGTAAGGGAGGAAACCAGGAAGCGATTGTGAATTACCGATTGTGGTAATCCGGGTATTAGAAGGTGATAGTGTGGTTCATGGCAGTAGCAGCGGAGGTAAAGAGAAGTGATTTGATTTTATGAGATGACAGCATATGATATATACGCCAGACAGATTTATAGACAGATTGGATGTGGGATGTGAGAGAAAGTGATAAGTCAGGAATGACTCTAAGGGTTTTGGTCTGAGCAGCTGGAAAGATGGCACTACTACCACTGGAGAAGGGAAATAGCTTCAAAAGAAGCAGATTTGGGAGTGGCCAGGGGCCAGGAGACAAAGATTAGGAATTTAGTTTTGGACATGTTAAGTTTGAGAATCAGGCATCCAAGTGGAGATGATACATGGATAGTCGTAAATCCAAAGCTCGAGCTCAGAGGAGAGGTCTGATTGGAGATAAAAATCAGGAGTCGGCGAAATGGCACTGAAAAGCATGAGAGTGAACTGCTACCAGAAAGGGGTCCCAATCCAGACCCCCAAGAGACGGTTCTTGGATCTCCTGCGAGAAAGAACTCAGAGTGAGTCCAGAGAGTAAAGTGAAAGCAAGCGTATTAGAGAAGAAACAAAAGAATGGCTACTCCATTGAGCAGCCCTGAGGGTCGCTGGTTGGCTATTTTTATGGATAGTTCTTGATTATATGCTAAACAAGGGGTGGATCTTTCATGAGTTTTTCAGGGAAAGGGGTGGGGATTGCCCCCAACTAAGGGTCCTCCCTCTTTTAGACTCTATAAGGTAACTCCGGGTGTTGCCATGGCATCTGTAAACTGTCATGGCACTGGTAGAAGTCTTTTAGCATGCTACTGCATTATAATTAGTGTAGAATGAGCAGTGATGATGTTGCTTTCATGGCCATCTTGGATTTGGTGGGTTTTGGCCAACTTCTCGACTGCATCCAGTTTTATCAGCAGGGGCTCTATAGCCTGTATCTTGTGATGCCAGACCTACCGACCTCTTAGCTCATTTTGAGATTAAGAATGCCTAACGTCCTGGGAATGCAGCCCAGCAGGTCTCAGCCTCATTTTATCCAGCTGTTACTCAAGATGGAGGTGCTGTGATTCAAACACCTCTGACAGAACAATGGGCCACGTCTGGGCCACAGCTTGGGCCAGATCTACTTACACCTGCCCTTCTACACTGAGAATGGGAGGGGAAAACTGACTGTATTTCTTACTGTTTGTTTTGTTCTGTTTCTAAAAGAATTAATTTCTGTTTTCTTTTTTTAGTAGGAAAGTATTTCACGTTCAATGTAGACACTTGTGAAGAAAACATAATAAACATCAAAAATTAAAATTGCTTATAATCTCATTAATCACAAATAATTGTTCTTAACCATTTGACATATTTTCTTTCAGACTCTTGCCAATGTAGAGTATATATTTTGTATGGCATACAGTGCCCTGCCCAAAAAGTATGAGCTGATTTGGCTTTTCTATTTTATAAGAGAATGTGAGAAGGGAAACAGGCAGCCCCCCTGGGAGGTTGGCTGGGAGAAAAGGTGGAGACTCACCATCCATCACTATCCCCAGTTCAGGCTTCCTGCCCAGGGAGGCTTGGTTTTGCATAAGAATTCTCAGTGCCCTGCCCTGGGCCATGTGGCCATGTGGCTTGGCCATCTGTTGAGCAGATAAGGGAGCCTGGGTTTCTGACGTGGGTCCCTGGCACCTGGTGAATACACCGGTAAATGGGCCCTTCGCTGGGGCGACTGTCTGGTGCATCACAGACCTTGCTGCCCAGGGCTTCCCCCCACTCCGCAGTTGAGTAAGTGAGAGGCTGTTGCCGTGGCAGCAGGAAATTTGTTTCCTTATCCAAACTGTGAGGTTCAGGGAAGGTTATTCAGCAGTGGTTTCTCAGTGGAAAGAGAAAACTGTTTCAGACAAAATGGGAAAAAATAAATCTCAGGAATTCATTTTGTCTTCTTAAGCTCCCAGAACATCTCATTCAGAGGGGAGGTGTCACCCTTTCTATTTCTGACCTGGCGCGAGGCTCAGGACTCATGCCCTGCCTGTCTTTAGCCTGCTCTTTTTTTTTCCCCCCTTCAATGTGAGGCCCAAAGTGAAAGTCCCCAGGGAGCAGCTGCTCTAAATACTGATTCAAAAATGGAGGAGGGGTGTGGGGCAAGATCTGCTGTGACCCTCCCCAGCCACACACACACCTTGCCCACTTCCCTGCCTCATCATCCCAGACGCTCAGGCCAGGACAAGGTGAAAGTGTGACATGGCCCCAGGGGCCCCAGGCTCAGGGTTTTCCTTTCCATGGAGGTCAGCGCCTCTTACCACAATGAATTGAGCACACTTAGCCTTACTCACTCCTGCCAGAGCCCAGCACAATGCACTGATAAAAGCATAGATTTTAGAGGCAGCACATTTGGGCTCAAATTCCCCCTTGAGCAAGTTCTTTAACTTCTTTCAGACTCAGTTTCCATGTCTGAACAATAGAAATTGTAATGCCCACGTCAGGTCTCTCAGGCAGACTAAATGGCTGCAAAGCCCCTGGCCTAGAGTACAGTCACAGCAAACATGACTTCCCATCCCTATTCAGCAGGCCAGCCTGGTGGAAGTGGGTTCCCTCTCTGTGCATGTTTCTTCTGGGGACCTCAGGAGGTCATCTGGTGACACACTTCTCCATTCGCATCTTCCACACTGTTCCTGAAAAGGAATCACATATCATTACCTTGACATTTGCAATGCATACTAAAATAGAACCTGAAGTGCAGAGACTAAAAGTCACAGTTCAGGGCCTAAAGAGGGTTCAAAATAAAAATTACCTGGGATGAGAAGTTTAATTTGGGAAAATGTGAGTAACTCTCTTTGGGGAAAAACGTAGATGCTTCCCAAAAACTGCCTCAACAACAACATTCAATGAGGAGGAAGGCCTGCTGGGGTCCCAGCCCCATGGGATGAGGCCTTCTTGGATTAGAACCATTGCTGGGCCCAGGTGTGGCCTTTGAAAGAAATGTGCATGTGGGTCCCAGATGAGTGCCTGAGCCCTGCTCTTGTAAATGACTTCATCAGATAATCTCCCTGTCACTTCGAAAGGGGAATCCTCCCCACAGGAAATGCAAAAGCACAAGATAAGCGATCTCATCCTTTTCCACTTAGGCATCTTCAGAAGAGACACAGTGGAGAGCAGGGTGTGAATGGAAGACAACTTTTATTTAAAGATTGTAGTTTCAAAATTATTTCTACAAACAGATAATAAATGCCTCAGTGTGACAGGCAGGATAAAGGCCAACTCCTCATCACGGCATGACAGGCCGGGGCATCCCTCCTCTGCATGCTCCACACCAGCCGCCCTGAACTTGACTCACTTCCTTAAGCACCCCGACAAAAACCCTCCTTCCTCATCCTAGCTCCAAGGGTGAATGGTGGCAGTGCCTAAAGCCAGGCCTGGTGATCCCTTTTCCCTGGAGGTGATTCATTTGGGTGTGGGCATGGAACAGAGTTCTGGCTAAGAACTAGAAGGGAAATCTTCAGCTCCCTGGGGAGTGGGGAACCAAAAAGCACATTAAACAAAAAGCTCCTATTATTCTGCTGGACACGCTCATGCCTGTATGTGAAGCCAGGAACAATGGCAACCACTTTGTAACAGAGAGGGCGTAAAGCTGATATGTGAGGATAACAAAGGGGAGAGGTGAAAAGAACCTGGCCTTTAGAGAATGTTGTTTGAGCCACTGGACTAATTGGCCCTGCAGCTGCTCTACCTCAGGACTTCTTGCTGAGTGAGACAATACATTCCCCTATAGTTGTAGCCATTTTGAGATGGGTTTTCTGTTCATTCCCACCAAAAGCATCTTTTTTTTGAGACAGAGTCTCGCTCTGTCGCCCAGGCTGGAGTTCTATGGCCGGATCTCAGCTCACTGCAAGCTCTGCCTCCCGGGTTCATGCCATTCTCCTGCCTCAGCCTCCCGGGTAGCTGGGACTACAGGCGCCGCCACCTCGCCCGGCTAGTGTTTTTTTGTAGTTTTTAGTAGAGACGGGGTTTCACCGTGTTAGCCAGGATGGTCTCGATCTCCTGACCTCGTGATCGCCCGTCTTGGCCTCCCAAATCCCATCGACTTGAAGTCGATTTTTAATGCTCTATTTTATTATATACATAGTCACAAGACTAGACTGTTTTTCTCTGAAGCTTCTACTTTGTTTTTCAAGGGAACAGGGGAAATGAGGGGCACAGCATGAGAGAGGAAGCACAGTCTTTCTTGGCTGTCTACGAACTGAGACTAGCATTTGCCTGGATGATTGTTTGTTCCTGTGGGGATGAGTGGTTGCCTTTTCACATTTCACTAGGGTATATGTATGTGTGTGCTATGAAGGGGAGGATGCACTTGGAGGTTTGCTTGCAAAAGACAACGAGCTGAAGGAAAAAGTTAAAGGAGTTCTTTTTTCTGAGGGTTTTTATGGGAGTCTATACATGGACAGTCAGGGACTTTTCTCCTCTCCACACAAGGCCACCTGGCCAAGCGGGTCAAGTGGGCATGCAAATCCAGCTCATTCCCTGCTCATTGAAATGCTTGGCACTGGTTGCACCCACCTGGAGGAAGGGGCATTTTTCTAATCTGCACAAAGGTACCATAAGGGCTGGTGGTTACTTTGTGGGCAATATTGCTTCAAGGCCAGGTGACGAAGTGTGTCATAGAGGTCAAGAAGACCTATGTTCATATTTAGCCCAAAGCTGCTCTAGAAGTCCATTTCGGAAGCAGGGACTTTGGCAACAGCAGGAGAGAGCTTTTGGAACAGATGTTCTTGACATCGCGAAGAGCATGTCCCTATGTCTATAAATTGCTTTCAACATTTCATCATAGACCAGGTGTGCTAGACATATGTGCTAGATAGTTCAAATATCATCTCCAAGCATGTCAGTTGTCTTAATCAAACACATGTGTTCTGGGGGTGATCAGTTGGCTTTACATCAGAAAGGCCACAACACATGCTTCTGATCGTATTTCCATCGACGCTTTGACAATTAGGACAGTGAATGTCAAAAATTGCTGTTGAATGATGAAATTGGTGACTTGTTGATTAATGCAATTCATGGTTAGATACACATTCTCGTTGGTGAAATAATGGTATTTAAGATATGTGGATGCATGAAATACTTTAGAGATAGATAGTTAAAACACAGCTTGCTAAATACTAGGATAGAGGGTCATCAAGCTGCTTGGATCAGACACATCACAATACATCAAGGCTTGAGGGACGATCTTCCAGGGGGTGATCGCTTGATCTGAGTCTTGAAGGATAAGTCAAGTGGCCAGGGTGGAGGAGCAGGATGAAAGGCATTCAAGTGGGATGGCAGCATGTGTGAGGGATTGCCATTGTGACTGTGGGGGGCTCAGGGGAGTCTGCAGGGAATTAAGCTCTTTGGCAGGTGGGGCATAAGATGCACTGGGTGGGGAGGGTGCAGGATGGAGTGGTCGGGGTAGCATCAGAGAAAGCTGAAGCTCCAGGCAGTGCCCAGATCACAGAGAATATTGAACTTAATTGTGAAGGTGATAGGAATTCAAAAGATTTTAAGCACAGAAGGAACTTATTACAAAAATATTTTGTTAAAGGGCATCGAGGACAGACTGCAGTAGAGAAGAAAGACAGGAGGCAGGGGCATGGCAGTAGTTTACTGTGTGATTTTTAAAAAGAACCCATTCACTTATATTTACCCCTAATATTATTCTGCTCCTATAAGTAGTCTATAATTAAGATTTTTTTTTTTTGAGACAGAGTCTCACTCTGTCACCCCCAAGCTGGAGTGTGGTGGCACGATCTCTGCTCACCGCAACCTCTACCTCCCAGGTTCAAGCGATTCTCCTGCCTCAGCCTCCTGAGTAGCAGGGACTACAGGTGCACACCACCACACCTGGCTAATTTTTGTATTTTTCAGTAGAGACGAGGTCTCACCATATTGGCCAGGCTGGTCTTGAACTCCTGACCTCGTGATCCACCTGCTTTGGCAAAGTGCTGGGATTAGAGGTGTGAGCCACCGCACCTGGCCAATATAATTAAGATTTTTAAGTTGAAGGCTCATTATTCTCTAATATTGGTACTTGAATCAAGGAATGCTGTTTATCATTCCCAGTGAATCACGTTGCTGAGCACTTGTTGAAGCAGTGACCTTCTTTGCCTCAGAGAGAAGGCGGACACCACTGAGATCAAAGAAATCATAGCTCAGTTTTAAGTTTCAAGTAGATTTGAAGACCATGATGAAGATCTTGAAAACTGGGCTCTGTTGAATGACAATGGTGTTTTCTAAATTCTGAAACCTTCCGTTTAAATAAAAAGAAACAAAGCTTCGATCATAGAGAAGGAAAGAACTTGGATAAAGGGGGAACATTTGAAAAGGGAAGAGGAAAGGGGGCAAAAGATCAAATGCAAATGGCTTGTCCTGAGGGGTGGAAACTTTCAGAAGAGGTGTAATGAGCCCACTTTTACGTTTGAAGAAACCTGAGAACACGGGGTTCTATGCATGAGGAGGCTGTAGGAAAGAAAGTCCCACACTGGGCAATGATGCTATAGGGAAGTGGTGGACCAGCTTCATTCAAGTGGAGCTAGTGGTCCCAGTGGACCACAGCCTACTTGGTGCATGCAGGGCTCCAGGAGGGGATGTGGAAATACTAAGAAAATTGGCGGACCAGACGAAGCTGGGCATCAAAAAGAGGAGGCCCCACAGCATAAGGTCTTACGACTGAAGGGTGTAGCAGGGACCTTCATCTTTTGTGGTGACATCCAAAATTCTAGCGAGGACCTATTTGTCCTCAACATCATGGTTAGAGATGGTCCTGTAGGACGAAGGCCATCTAGTGGTCAGCAGGGGCAACCCACAGAGGGCACCCCCCCTACCCCTGCCACCTCTACCCAGGTGCCCAAGGAGAGGGGAAAATACAGTCTTGAGAAAGAATGTAAATAGGATAAAAATCCACTATTTGCCCACAATTCACAGATTTAAACTGGGAGACTGAGTTAAATTTAATACACAATTTTAAGTGTTTTCCTCAACATGGGCAAGATGGGCTCAGTGAGTAAATTCAAAATTACAGGCTTTGTGCGTGTGTGTGTGAGTTGTAGTGTGTAAACTTCTACCCTGCTTCATACATGTATGTGAGCATATATGTGTGTATTCATATACACACACAGACACACACAGGCTTTTGGATTCCTTCTCTGATAGAAATGAGCATGTCAAAAAATATGCCCCGATGTAGCAGACAACAAAAAATCCCAGTGAAGAGTGTCTTTCCAATGAAAAGAGTGAGCATTCATTCACAGAGTATAATCATTTACAGAGTATAATCATTGAGACCAAGGGACCAGACTTGAAGTCTTTGGACCCTAGTTCTGTTACCAGTGGAGGGTGTCCAGGTTCTTGGCATTTTGAACGAAGAATTGTTCACAATGCACAAACAAAACAAGGAAAAAATTAAGCAACAAAAGCAGAGATTTATTGAAAACAAGTGTACACTCCATAGGGTAGGAGCAGGTCCCGAGCATAGGGCCTCAGGAGCCGGTTATAGAAGCTTCTGGGGTCCAAATACCTGCCAGAGGTTTCCATTGGCTACTTGGTGTTTACCTCACGCAAATGAAGTAGTGGCCCACAATCAGTCTGATTGGTTGTGACCAATCAGAGGTTGAAGTGAAGTTACAAAGGTTACACTCCTATGCAAACATCTGATTGGTTGCAGAAAGCAGGCGTATGGAAAACTTTCCATTTTCCATACGCCTGCAAAAAAGTGGGGTGGTAGGGGTTGCAAAGGGAGTAGCCTCGGGTCCTTTTGTCACTTAGGCATGGAAAGTTGGGATTTTCCTTTTGATTTAGTTCTGGGAAGTCAGCGTGAATTGGCCTTAGGTTCCCTGCCTCCAGGCCCTATTCTCTTGTCTCAGTCCCAACACTGACTAGCCGTGACCTTGAGCAAGTCATTTATCTCAGTGCCTCAGTCTCCTCATCAGTAAAATGGAAATAATAGTACCCACTTCCTAGGGTTGTCATGAACATTAAATAAGTTGATATTTGAAAAGCACTTGAAATAGTGCCTGGCCACACAGTTGGTGCTATGTTTAATGAATGAACACTGCTCTCAGAACCTCAAACTCCGGAGGGTCCCCTGTGGTTGAAGGCACAGGGCATGTGTAAGATAACCATTTAGAATTTTTAAATGTAAAATTCTTTTTGTCCAATCTTCTTTTTGAAGCTGGGCAGGTCTTTGGGCTACAAGACTTCTTTTCTCCTAAATCTCTCTGTACTATGGATATAAGATTCTTTTGTCTGTTTCTTACACTAAAGAACTGTGGAGATGAATAAGGAAGATGTCTGTGAAGTGCTTTGAATTCTCTGAAGGAAAAGTGTATCATAAATAAAAGGTGATCTAATTTTTGAGGCACTTCTTTATAATCTTTTATGTCTAACTGTTTCACATTGTTGTCTTTCTTCTAGTATTCTCTATTTATTTGCCAGTGGAAAAAAAAGAAAAAGAAAAAAGAATACCAATCAAAAATATAATGTTTCATGAAATGTTTGTCCTTCAGCTCTCTCATAAAATTTAGAGCTAAGTGGTCTACGATATGAATGTAGTATATTTGCTTATATTTATATTTAATACATTTAGCTTTTAAAAATTTTCATGTGTTAAACATAAGAAGGGATTTCTCTTACACTGAATCCAGAAAATTAATTTGACATCTATCTAAAAATAGAGGTGGTTTCTTTTTCTAATTTTTTAATTTTTGGAGCAGGGTCTCACTCTGTCACCCAGGCTGGAGTGCAGGGGCACAATCTTGATCTTGGCTCACTGCAACCTCTGCCTCCCGAGTTCAAGCGATTCTCCCACCTCAGCCTCCCTAGTAGCTGAGAATACAGGTGTGCACCACCACACTGACTAATCTTTGTACTTTTTGGTAGAGACAGGGTTTCATCATGTTGGCCAGGCTGGTCTCAAACTCCTGACCTCAGGTGATCAGCCCACCTCGGCCTCCCAAAGTGCTGGGATTACAGGCGTGAGCCACCGAGCCCAGCCTGTTTTCTTTCTTCTATGTCCTTTTCTCTATTTTTGAAAACCCACTGCTGTTCATTCGCCTTTCCCAGATGTTAGCTGGAAAGTCTAATTTTTTTTTTTAAGCCTAGGTAGAAGAACTCACAGATACACAAAAGTGTTGATAACACCAAAGGTGGAAGTTACATCAAAATCTCACAAAATTCAAAATTCCGTGTTGTTGCCACTTCATCTTCCATTATTAAATGCATAGAAATCACAAGATGTGTGCCTGTGAGAACTTCTTGAGTTAACAAACATCCAAAAATGTAGAACTAATGGGAATGACATTTAGGCTTTGAGGCAGAGCTAAATTCAGATTTTAAAAGGTGGTCAGCTGT
Source organism: Colobus angolensis palliatus (assembly GCF_000951035.1). NCBI lineage: Eukaryota > Metazoa > Chordata > Mammalia > Primates > Cercopithecidae > Colobus > Colobus angolensis. The sequence continues at coordinate 4,482,908 of NW_012114799.1, forward strand.
TCAATGCAGATGTTGTTTTTATCTAGTGCTATGATCGTTTCATCAAAAAAGCATGTTTCTTGAAGTGGCAGGAAATTTGGGTCTTGAGATATGTTTAAAAAGGGTAGTTCCTGTGATCCTCCTAGGTGCACATGTGAATCACACTCAGCTGTGTCCTCCACCAGGATCTTACCAGTGTTTTTCCAACCTGGGTCATGACCTATTCATAGGCCTTGAAATCAACTTATGAATTAAAGCTGGCATTTAAAAAAATCGAAGAGGTGATAAAAGAAAACACAACATCAGAGGAGTGCATTATGTGTTCAAAGAGAAAGCTTCGTTTCAGTTCATTTATGAGTGTGTGGGTGTGTGTTTGGTTAAGATACAAAATGTGTTTTTTAGGGTGAGTTACAGTTAAATATCTTTGAGAGCCACTAAGATTACTACACGCAGATTTCCCAGCCCATCATACTGCTAGTAGGAGAGAAAACTAGTACAAACCTAATGGAAAATAATTTTTCAAGAAGTTTCATACACCTTGAAATTATCCACAACCTCTAAACTACTTATTTCAACTTTGGCTATCTACCTTAAGGAAATAATCCAAAATTCAGCAAAGACTTTGCATAAAAATATTCACTACACTGCTATTCATTATACTGGAAATCCCAAACAGCTTAAATGCTCAAAAACAGCAACATTAAGTCCATCGTAGAACATGAAAACGGTTGAGTATTGTATCATCATTAAAAGCAATATTCTCAGAGGATTTATAGTGATGTTGGAAATGCTCATGATATAATAAGTAAAAAAATGATTCAACATTGCTCATGCTACATACTCTTGACAATTACAAAAACTGGTTAGAAGAAAAATGCTACAATAGTGGTTCCCTGAGGGGTGGAGTTATGGGTGATTTTTATTCTCTGTTTTCCTATATTTTCTAATTTTCTAGAGTGCACATGTAACATATATCTATTGCCTAAGGAAAAAAGTGTTTATTTCAAAAAAAAGGTCCCCCTCCCTAGGACAGTTAGGTGTATTCTCATCAGTCAGGTAACTGTCATCATTTACTTTTGCAAGGATGCCACCTTAGTTGACTCTCTGTGGGGCCAGAGAGAGTAAAATTGCTCTTCTTTTAAATGCATTTTCACAGTGTCATGACTTTCAAGAATTTGGTTCACGTTCTTCCTGGATGATTAACACAAAAGCAACAGCACCAGGGTCAGGGTTTTAGGTCTCCAGGCAGCATGCCCCATAGCGGCTTTCCCTTTTCTCAAAAACTAGTGCCTTCGTTCCTATGGCCACTGTAACTAATCACCAGTAGCCTGGTGGCTTCAAACAACACAGTCTTATTATCTTACAGTGCTAGAGGTCGGAACTCTGAAATGGGTCTCACTGGGCTAAAATTAAGGTGTCACTAGGCCTGGGTTCCTACTGGAGGCTCTAGGGGAGAATCTGTTTCCTTGCTTTTTCTAGCTTTATGAAGCTGCCTGTGTTCCTTGGATCGTGGTCCCCTTCTCCATCTTCAGAGACAGCATCAAAGCATTTTCAGCTCTCTCTCTCTCTGCTTCTGTTCTATCTCCTCTCTCACTCTGGCCTTCCTACCTCTTTCTTGATAGGACCCTCTGATTACATTGGGCCCACCTGGATAATCCAGGATAACTGCCCATCTCAATGCCCTTAACTTAATGACATCTGCAAACTCCTTTTGGCCATGTATGGTAACATATTCACAGGTTCTGGGGATTAGGACACAGACGTCTTTGGTGGGTTGGGGGTGGAAAATAATGTTCTGTCTACCACAGCCAGGTTTGACAGAACAGCTTGACACTGGGGAGTTTTATCTCGCTTGCATAGCAGTGGTTTGAAAATTGCACTGTGGCCAAGTAGCTGTCTCAAATGTGAATGGACCTGTGAATTTTCCACTAGGGGGCAATATCCATTAATAACAGATCCCTGTCACTCAGCACTGGCATTGGCTAAAGGTTAAACTAAGAAGTGATGGTATTTAAGTTTACTGTTACCTTTGTCATACTCTGCAGCATGACAAAAATCTAGACAAGGTACAAACACATACATAAACAGATGCTAGAGGACCCACAGTTGCAATTAGGATTCCTTTGTATTGTTATATTTTGGGCTATTGCCATATAGAAGGCAAATGAACCAGAAGAGGGAGAATATGGGCTCAAAAAATTCAGAGGTTATCGTAACTAGGTTTTATTTTTATTTTAGAACTTTTATAAATCACTCAAGTAATGCCATATTGTAGAAAACTTAGAAAATACGGGTACTTTTTAAAATGTTTTTTATGCCACTTTCAGTTCTTGAAAGTTGAGTACAAAACAACTAAGTGTTAGTGTTTTCTTTCTTAAAGACCTTTATACTGAGTCGTGATTTTGAAAATTAAAATTTATTTTATTAAGTTAAATTCCAAAGCAATAAGAACATTTGGTTATTAGCTCAATTATCTTTGCACCTACTGTTTTTGTTTGCTTGCTTGTTTTAAACTCTAGTGTGTTGTTTTTTAAAAAAAATAATTTTACTTCTTATCAAATTTTAGAATCACAGTTTTCTCCAGGTCTGAGCAGACCTCTGTGTTCCTGACTCTTTTTTTTTTTTTAATTAAAAAAAGTTTTTGGCTGGGTGCTGTGGCTCATGCCTATCATCTCAGTACTTTGAGAGGTTGAGACAGGCAGATTGCTTGAGCCCAGGAGTTTGAGACTAGCCTGGGCAACATGGCAAACCCTGTCTCTACAAAAAATACAAAATTAGCCGGGCATGGTGGCATATGTCTGTAGTCCCAGCTACTCGGGAGGCTGAAGTGGGAGGATCACTTGAGCCCAAGAGGTTGAGGCTGCAGTGAATCATATTCAAGCCACAGCACTCCAGCCCGGGCAACGGAGAAAGATGCTGTCTCAAAAAAAAAAAACAGAGTCTCTGTCACCCAGGCTGCCGTGGAGTGACACAATCATAACTCCTGGCCTCATGCAATCCTCTCAACTTGGCCTCTCAAAGTGCTGAAATTACAGACATGAGTCACTGTGCCAGCCCCCTGTTTTGTTTTAAATAGCCTCCAGTTCGTGTTTCCCTTCCTTTACTTCAAAGGTAATAGTGGAAATAAAATGCCAGTACTCACAAGACAATGTGCTTTTTCTTTTAATTCCTCTTTTTGGACAAAAAATTAAAAAAAAGAAAAGAAAAGAAAAGAAAAAAGATTCTTTCCCATCTGTCTCTTCATTTCCTTTAAACTTTTTTCTTCTCAAGATATTATCCTGCCTGAAATAGTCTGCCTTCCTCCCCATTTCCCTAATCTCTGCCCACCCCCTCAAAGCTCAACTCAGATACTGCCTTTTCCATAAAGATGTACAGAACCACAGAGGCCAAAGTAGATTTCTCCCTCTCTGAGTTTCTCCAGAATGGATGGATGTTCTCCCCAAGTCTGCTACTTATGCACCGGTGTGTTGACCAAGCATTTCCACGTGGCCTGAACATATGTTCCGAACTCCCCTTTTATGGCGAAGGGAATTTCATCCCAGAGAGGTGAGGCGGTTGTCCCAAGGCCTCAGGGCAACCTCAGCACCAGTGCCATGATATTGTTGAAAACAGGTATTTACATTTTATGAGATTAAGCTCTTGAATGTTTATATTTCACCCTAGATACATTATAAACTGCTTGAAGGTGGAGGTCGTATTATTTCATGCAAAGTACAAAGAATATGGATTGAGCTCCTACTGTTTGCCAGGTACTGTGCCAAGCACTAGATATGCAAGGCTAAGTTAAGACCATCCTTACCGTTAAATTTCCTAGGGTCTGGTGCAGAACAGAGAAGTAAACCAGCAATGCCGCTGCCTTGTGCAAAGTGTCCTAATATAGGAAAACACAGGGGTGGCCAAGACAGCCTCAGCCTCGGGGTCAGGAAAGTCTTTCCAAAGGAAAAGTCCTTGAACTGAGCCTGGAAAGAAAAGGAAAGCAGAATGGAGGGGAACTAGCATTTATTCAGCAGGTACCGTGTGCTCAACATGACCCAGCTGCCACTCGTATACGCCCCTTTTAATCCTCATAGTAACCCTGTGAAATCTACGGGAGAGGGCAGAGGACACCAGAGAGGTATGGCTCACTTGCTGTGTTTCACCATACATTACTAATAACAACAAACTCATATGCAGTATGCATGTGCCGGCACTATTCCAAACATGTCACGTATGTTACATATTTAACCATTACAACAACCCTACGAGCTAAGCACTGTTTTACAAATCAGTAGCGCGGGCACAGAAAGTTTGAATAGGGCAAGCTGGATTTAAACCAGGCAGCCTGGCTCTAGAATCTAACACCATGCTATGCACCTTCTACCAGACTTTTTTCATTCCTTGAACACTTTTACTGGTAAAAAGCAATGCATATTCTTACTAAAGAAGTCAACAATTTAAGGTTGAATAAAACGTAAGCCCCTTCTTCACACTGACCCTGATTGCATTTCTCAAAAGGAGCCAGTATGAACAGTTTGGTAAGTAGTGAAGCTAAATATTATTATCTCTATTTTACAGATGAGAAAATTGAGTCTCAGAAATGTTAAGTGAGTTGTCTGAGTCACACCATTAGTAGGTGGCAAATCTGAGGTACAGAACCAAGCCTTTCGCTCTCTAACGCCTGTGTGGGCACTCCCAGGCAAGCCTGGTGAAGGGTCACTAGTGGACTACTGGCATGTGTTTTGTAGGTGAGCTCAACAAGAGATGAACATGCCATGCTAATGAAATTAGGCTTGTCTGGTTGGCAAGTGCAAGGGCACATATGATCCCATTAGTTTTTTAGGAAGGTCTCTCTGGTGAGAGTGTGAGGTGTGAAATGTCGGAGACCAGAATCTGAAACAAGGCAGTGGTAGAGGTGGAAAGACACCAGTGATACTGGGGGATTGTGGTGATGGAACTTGTTGACAGATCTGCTGTGGGGAGTGAGGGAAAGGCCATAATTGTGTGGGTCCCTGTCTTCTGGCCTGGGTGAGTAGGTCTATGGGCCACTGGTGTCATCCCCAGAGATAGGGAGGACACTTTTAATCCATGAGGAGTTTGCTTGTAGTAGGATGCTGATGCAAGGCAGAATTTCAACATTAGTTCTAGGCAAGAAAACTTTTGTCTTTGTTTTACTGTTTGTGAAATTGCTAGACAATTTATTTTCCTGGAAATAGTACCTCATGAAGAGTTCCAGAAACTGCTTCAGATGGTTCAGGCAGTCTGAGTTTACTGGAATAGGCTGAATGTTTATGTCCCCCTAAAATTCATATGTTAAAATCCTAACCCTCAAGATGCTGGTATTAGGAGGTGGGGCCTTTGGGAGGTGATTAGGTCATGACAGCAAAACCCTCATGGATGAGACTAGTGCCCTTTTAAAAGAGACTCCGAGAGCGAGCTTGCCCCTTCCTCCACGTGAACACAGAGCGAGAAGTGCCATCTAAGAACCAGGAAGTGGACCCTCACCACACACAACAGAATCTGCCTTGAGCTTGGACTTCCCCGTCTCCAGAACAGTGAGAAACAAATTCTTGTTGTTTATAGGCCCCCTGGTCTATGGTATTTTGTAATGGTAGCCCAGACAGACTAAGACAGTTGCTTTCCTGCTATCTTCTTTCTCTAGCTTCTCAGGAGAAAGCTCTGCCAGCCCTGTATCTCCTGCCCAGTGAGCTTTTCTTTCCACCTACTTTGTCCTTCTCTGAATGATACACTTAGTTCTGGGCTATGGTTCACCATCTCTGGCCAGCAGCACCAACCTCAACAGCTGCATCAGACAGTAAGTGAGCAGTGAAGAGAGAGTGGCCCCAAATCCCATGCTGGCCAGGAGCTGTGCATGTGAAGATTGTCAATCAGAATATAAAGACCACAGCATGGCAAAAGGCAGTGGGTTTGTCACTTGAAGACCAGAAGCAGGAGAAGGTTGAAGGAGTATAGATTTTCATCTTAGCATTGAAAGTCCTGACCAGGACACAGCATAGCCTAGGCCAAGGGGCAATACTTCCCTGGCAGACTTCCCTGGAACCCAGTCGGCAAGCAGACCTGCTGCAGCACTCTAGAGCTTTCAAACAATATTTCCTGCTTTTGTAGACGTGAAAAGCTCAGGCCTACTTTGCTAAGTCTGTTCTTGCTATTTTTCTGGACTTCACCAGAACGTTGACAGCAGGAAACAGGAATTACTGATCAGCTAAAACATACAAAAATGCAACAAATAAAAGGAAAATAGCAGGAGGCATTCAGTGTAGGAGTCTTCAGGCCCTGAGGAAATCACTCTAGTTCAAAATAGTACTGTGTTAAGAGTGATGCTACGGCTGGGCGCGGTGGCTCATACCTGTAATCCCAGCATTTTGCGAGGCTGAGGCAGGGGGGCTACTTGAGGCCAGGAGTTCGAGACCGGCCTGGCCAACATGATGAAAACCCTGCCTCTACTAAAAACACAAAAATTAGCCAGGTATGGTGGCACATGCTTGTAGTCCCAGCTGCTTGGGAGGCTGAGGCAGGAGAATAGCTTGAACCCAGGAGATGGAGGCTGCAGTGAGCTGAAATCATGCCACTGCACTCCAGGCTGGGTGACAGAGCAAGACTCCAGCCTGGGTGACAGAGTGATGCTATGCTATTTTACGTTTAGTGTCATTTTACCTGGCAATAAAAAAGAAACAATTGATCAAAAAGATTTCCCTCCCATGACTAGAAATTTAAACTTGTGTGCCCAACAGACACATTTCAGGTCCCCGGAAAACTCAGCCCTCATCATCTGTGAATAGATGATGGGAACTTGTTTGACCCATGACCTTCCCCCTAGTTCTGCTGGCTCAGGTGAGGTCACTCATCTGAAACTGCAGGCGAATGTCCTTAGGGCAGAGCGAGAGCATCAGCTGGCCCAGGCCTCACCTTCACGGCCTACATGGAGGGAGCAGCTGGGGCTCTGGGAGGCAGAAGCCAGGCAGTGCCTCCATGGTGACGTGTGGACTTGGACTCCTTGAGAGGCCTAAGTCACACCCAACCCCACCAGGACAGCCAATAGCTCATCTCTGCCCTTCCCCCACAGGCTGCACTGTTTTCCCTGATTTTCTCACGCTCCACGTCCGCTTCCCTGGATGCTCATTACCCCACTTCACTGGGATGGAGGTAACAGTGAATGGTTTCTCAGACCTGCCCTCTGACAGAAGGGGCGCTTTACCTCTGGCAACGTCCGCCAGGTGCCCCAGACTCACGCCGCCACCATCCGTGTAGGGAATGTAAATGTGTGAGGCAGTCCGCAGGAAACAGCTGGGAGTTGTGGGAACTGTGGCCAGCTCCAGAAGGCTTCCCTCAGCCCTAATCATTCCTGTTCCATTTCTTTTTTTCTTTGCATCACCATGCTGGTCAAACAAAATACAAACTACCCTCATTGTTTGCAGATTCTGTATCTGTGCATTCACCTACTTGCTAAAATGTATTTGTAGCCTCCAAATGAACACTTGCCCGTGTTTGTGGGTCATTTGCAGGCATGCATAAGCAGCAAAAATTGGAGGCTCCCCACCCACCTGTTCCCAGCTGAGGTCAAACTAGCCACACTCTGCCTTCCTGTTTCAGCTGCAAATAAGTATCCTTTCTGTTACCTATTTACTGCCACATTTGTCATATTTTGGTGGAGTTTTTGTCTGTGATTTTGCTGTTGAAAATGGCCTCCGGCCGGGTGCAGTGGCTCATGCCTGTAATCCCAGCACTTTGGGAGGCCGAGGCGGGCAGATCATGAGGTCAGGAGATCGAGACCATCCTGGCTAACACAGTGAAACCCTGTCTCTACTAAAAATACAAAAAATTAGCTGAGCGGGGTGGCGGGAGCCTGTAGTCCCAGCTACTCAGGAGGCTGAGGCAGGAGAATGGCGTGAACCCGGGAGGCGGAGCTTGCAGTGAGCCGAGATCACGCCACTGTACTCCAGCCTGGGTGACAGAGCGAGACTCTGTCTCAAAAAAAAAAAAAAAAGAAAGAAAATGGCCTCCAAGTGTGTGCTGAAGTGTTGCCTTGGGTTCCTAAGCACAAAAGGGCTGTGATGTGCCCTGTAGGGAAAATAGCATGTGTTAGATAAGCTTTGTTCAGGCACGAGTTGCATTGCTGTTGGCCATGAGTTCAACATTAGCAAGAAAGCACTGTATATTAAATAAGATGTCTTTAAACAGAAATACACACAAAACAAGGTTATAGATTTATTGGCTGACAAAAATGTTGTGACCAGAAGCTATAGGAATTTAGCCCTGTATTTCTCTTACAAGCAATTGTTCAAGATTTGCAAATTCAGCATTTGCTGCTACTGTATAGAATCTAACTGTCAATTATAAGAAGAATCATCTGTATCTAAAAGCCCCTCATTTGGCTGTCAGTTTGGAAGTTTCTATTCGATAACCTTATCCTAGTTCTCAAACTTCTCTGTTGTGGGACTTCTAAGGTATAATGGACTGTCACGGGACTCATCATGAAGTACTGAAGTTTGTGTATGATGTTTTAAAGTGTTAAATGAAATTTGCAGTAATGCCTATAATAACATCACTTACATTCTGCAATGCCTTCTAGAACCGGAGGATGTATCAGTCACAGCCCTCCAGATCACCTGCCAGTGCTTCCTGTGGCTAAACCCAACAGGAAGCCAGGAGGCAATCGAGTCCAGGGTCAACCTCTGGGGCACAGAGAAGGGTGAAGAATGGGCCTGGGGGAGGGCCATGGAGAGAGTTAAAACAGTACAAAGAGCCAGATGTGAACCAACCAATCCCCAAATTAAAGTAAATATACACACTAAACACTCTGAAGGAAAAGAGCTTGATGTCCTGACAGCTTAGGACACAAGAGAATGGTCCTACAAGAGGGTGAGAAAGCAGGACTTGAACTGAGATCTGAAAGATGAGGAAGGGAGAAGAATCCCAGTAGAGGTAATAGCATGGCATGTGCAAAGGCCCCCAGAGGGGTGGGGGCAGGGGCAGTGTTCACTGAGAGCTGTTGGTAAGAATGTAAATCCATGGTCTTTTAAAAGGCAATTTGGCTGTTTCTATCAATTTTTTAAATATGCATGCAGCAAACCTCTAGTAGGTTTCTATTCTAGCAAATCCACTTGAGTGTGGCATGGAATAGTGTTAATCTGATGTTGAGGGCAGCAGTGTTTGTTACAGCAAATCTCTGGAAACAAACAAGGGAATGGTGATATCAACTATGAAACATTCATCTTACAAACACCAGGCAGCAATGAAAATGAATGAAATAGATAGAGATATGGTAGCTTGGAAATACCTAGAAGATGGAGTCATTATGGAAGAAAAAAATTGAGAAGAATATAAAAAGCATGACTGCATTTATGAAAAATATATTTTCATACAAACATATTCAAATATAATAGCAATGGAAAGATCTGAATGGATATACCCCATCCCAACCAGAGAGTTACCACTGCAGGGTGGGTAAGAAGGAATTTTTGCCTTTTTAATCTACCTACAAATTTCTAAACCATTTGAAGCCTTACGAAGGTAATTTGTATATAATTTCCATAATTAAAAATAAGTACAGTATATTTTAAAAACAGAAAACAAGATTTTTTTGACTCAAGCACTGCTGGTATCTGTGAATTTTAGTCTTAGAACAGATACGCTTTCCCAGAATAATTCCTTCCTATAGTTTATCCTTGTCCTTAAAGATCCTTTAGGCCAGTGGTTTTCAACCTTGGCTACTCACAGGAAAAACCTAAGAAGCTTTCCAAAATGATGGCATTCAGGCCCCTTAGGTTGGTTGTGGTAGGAGCTGGTTATTTATTTATTTTTTTAAAGCTCCTAAATGATTCCAATGCGCAGCCAATGTTGAGAACTCCTGTTCTGTGGTATCTTTATTCCACGGGTCAGAAAGTCAAAACCTGGCCCAGAGGCATTAGTCAGCTTGGAATTGCCATGCCTTGGCAAAGACTAGTTGGCTGGAAAGGGTATCGCTAAAGCCATCCTCACCCAGCACTATGAGTTATTGTCAGAGGACAGGCACACATATGTTGGCCTCTGAGTTGAGAAGATACCACTGACCACCATAAGACTGTAAAAGCTACACGAGGGGGGGCGGAGCAAGATGGCCGAATAGGAACAGCTCCAGTCTCCAACTCCCAGCGCGAAGGACACAGAAGACCGGTGATTTCTGCATTTTGAAC
>NW_012114799.1:4498830-4528503 GCF_000951035.1 Colobus angolensis palliatus
TGCAGCACACCAACATGGCACAAGTATACATATGTAACAAACCTGCACGTTATGCACATGTACCCTAGAACTTAAAGTATAATAAAAAAAAATAAAAAGCTACACGAGCAACTAAGGAACTTTGAAGACATGCATAATTAGAGAAAATTTTACTTGCTGGGTTATTTATTGAGCACCTACTATGTGCTTGGCCCTTGAAAAGAGAACACAGACTCTGCTCAAGGAGAGGTGAAAGGATCAAGAACTTCTTTTTTTAAAAAAAGTGTTGTTGTTGTTGTTTTATTTTTAGAATAGAGACGGGGTTCTGCTGTGTTTCCCAGGATGGTCTTGAACTCCTGACCTCAAACAATCCTCCTGCCTTGGCCTCTCAAAGTGCTAAGATTACAGGCATGAGCCACCACTCCCGGCCAATAAAAACCTACAGCAGGTGAAGCTTGAGGTGTGTTTGAGACTGTGTTTGTAAGATGGACAGAATATTTCGTCTCTATGCAAGCAGATAATTGCCCCTTTGAGATTTAGTCACAGTGGGCTTAGCCTATGGGAGATTCCAAAGAGAAAGTAAACATATCTGTATGCTCAAAGAGTACATTCTCTATTTCTAATAAAGCATTATGAAAGATGACCACTGGGGAAGGTGGGTCATCCACAGATGATCTACTGTACCAGTTTGGGGACACTGAATATGTGCCCCCAAAACTCATATGTTGAGGTCCCAACACTTTGGGAGGTAATTCAATTTAGATGAGATCATGAGTTTGGAGTCCTCATGATGGGATTGTAGTGCTCTTATAAGAAACTAGAGAACTTTCTCTCTCACTCTCTTTCCTTCTCCCTGTCTCTGTCTGTCTCTCCACTATGTAGGACACTGGAAGAAAGCAGCCATCTGCAAGCTGGGAAGAGAGTCCTCACCAGAACCTGAAGAAGCAGGCAGCCTGAGCTCGGACTTCCAGCCTCCAGAACTGTGAAAAATAAATGTCTGTTGCTTAAGCCACCCAGTCTATGGTATTTTGTTTTAGCAGCCCAAACAGAGTAGGATGCCTGGGATGTGGGACTTTCCCTTTGAATAGAGGGATGGTATTGGCAAACCATTCCTGGTTGTGTAGGACTGAGAGGTTTCCTGGCACTTGGACTTTCAGTGCTAAGACTGGAAAAGTCCCAAGTAAGCCAGCTGAATTGGTTGCCCTACTCACCACACACAGTGCTCCTCTTTCCAAGTGAGGGGTTTGCTCTTTTTATTGGACAAGAGTAAGATTTTTGGCAACTCCATTCCAGGAGGTATCCCAGATTCTACCACCCCCGTGGTTTGGTCCCTAGGGTGAAGGCATTTGCAAACAAGAGCAAATCCTCCTTGGCATACGGCACGCTGCTTTCAGAAAATTGAAGCAGAAGGTTCTCCATAAGCAAAGCCTCCATGGCTTTCACAACTAGTCAGACTGAGGAAGGGGCCCACTGAGAGGCACCTGAAATTGTATTTATTTTCTATTAATGTATCTGGGCTTCTCTGGAGGCACCAAGGTAAGCTTGATTAAAGTTCCCTTACAGATGATCCCCGAGTGGCAGCTTCCTTGCCTGTAATTCAAAGTCAAGTGCGGCTCCTTGTCAAATGGTTGCCAGGAGATAGCACAGGAGCCAACTCCCCATCTCCTCTACCATGGCAACGTGCTGTTATTTCCTCATTCATCTTCCTTCTTCGGGAGTCTAAATTTCTGAGAGTAGTGTGACACTCTCAATTGTTTAGTTAATCTTGCAGAGAGAAAGAATCCTTCTAACCTTTCTTCTGCACAAAAAGACTTCCTCGTGTGATACCAGCCTACCACCACTTTTCTTTTGTGATCCTAGTGGTAGTGGCCATCATTCTGTCTTATCCTCTCAAGGTTAAAGTGAGACACTTCTCGAAGCAGCAATACACTTTGACCCCATAAAAGTACAATCACTCACTTAAATGGTGGCTTCTCAAATAATAGGCAAAGTCTTTGTAATATTTCCCTGACCCGAAAATAGGAAGCATGTTGAACACAGAGTTGATGGAAGTGGGGCTCACTAAGTGCCTCAGTTTCTCTATCTGTAAAAGAGGCATGTACTCACTTGTAGGTTACTGTGGGGATTGGATGAGTGAGTATGTTAAGCTCTCAGAACAGTGCCTGGCACATAGTAGGTACTCAATAAATGTTAGCTCTTATCACTATAAGAATTACTCCAACTTGTTTTTATTGAAAACTTTAATCAAATTTACAGAAAAAAGAACTCAATAAAAATTGTTAGGACTGTTCTGGTTGCAAGTGACTACTCAAGTAAAGGAGTCACATGGTTCCAAGTTGGGTTGTTTTCAAACAGCTGGCTCTGAGGGCCTAAAGACAGTCTCCAGGACTTGCCCTGTCACCCCATTACTTGGATCTGTTTTTCTCTGTTGTCTTCACACTCCAACAGGCACTCTCACAGCCCCAGACTGACCGCCTATCATCTGGCCACCCCAGTGGAAAGAGGGCTTCCCTTTCCCACAATATCCCACAAGGATTTCAGGCTGGAGGCTCCTGGACTAACTGACATCTTGTGCCTGCCTCTGAGCCAATCTTCATGGCCAGAGGCACGGGACATAAGATGGGCCGGAACTGGGTCTCAGCTCCACCTCTGGAGCCAGATGGGATAGCAGAGTGGTTGAGGGGTTGTGAGGACATAGGGTCACCCTGACCCAAACCACATCAACTGAGAGTTGATACTAGTGTTAATTTCTATTAATACTAGAAAAAGAAGAAGAGATGGCAAAAACAACAGATAGATACGTGGTGCGATATCATTCTTGGTATATAGAATTATTACATAGTTTAAATCTAGCGATTTTAACGAACGGTGAACATCAGCATTATTTATGGCTTTTTAAAAATGTGAGAGTCCAGCCTCAACTATAGAAATTCTGACTGAGTATTCCTAAAGCAAGGCCCAGGCATTTACATTAAAAAAACAAACAAACAAAAACCAAAAAACTTCCCAGGTAAGGTTGATATAATGTGTAATGTAATAAATATGTAAGTTTTTCTTTTTCTTTTTTTTTTTTTTTTTTTTTGAGACAGGGAGAGTCTCACTTTGTTGCTCAGGCTGGAGTGCAGTGGTCTGATCACGGCTCACTACAGCCTCGACCTCCCAGGCTCTTGAGTAGGTTGTGCACCACTATGCCTAGCTAATTTTTGTATTTTTTGTAGAGATGGGGTTTTGCCATGTTGCCCAGGCTGGTTTTGAACTCCTGGACTCAAAACAGCCACTCACCTTGGCCTCCCAAAGTGCTGGGATTACAAGTATGAGCAGTAAGTTTTCTTTTGTGTTCTTTTTTTTTTTTTATTTGACAAAGGCAGCATGCATGTTCTATATACTTCTGGAACTTTTTAAATCCCATGCCCATGAATCTAAAGTAAAATAGAATTCCATAAAGAAAAATGAAATATTTAACAGCACCTTCCTTATGCTCTGACTGTACCTTCTATAGTGATCAGTTACAGCCCTCATTCCACTCCTTCATCTACTCATTCATTCATACATTCATTTATTCTTCTCTTACTCTTTGCTTGGTGCAAGAGATTCAATGACCAAAGACACCACTTCCTGCCCCTGAGAAGCTCCTGGATTTCTGAGAGGAGACAAAGACGAACCCAGACAGTGAAAAGGCAATACGATAAGAACCACAATCTATAATGCTCACACGGGGTGATACAGGATGCAGAAAACCATGGACAGCCTACCACTGTTTACTCATCTGTATCCTTCACTAGATGCCAAGCCCCATGAGGACAGAGACTGTACATTTTCATCTAAGTTTCTCTCAGGTCCAAGAGAGCCTGAAAGGGAGTAAGATTGAGGCAAATCCAGGTTTTGTGGACCCCAAAAGCTTATACAATTTTTGAGGTACCCTCTAAGAAAAATACTAAGATATAGGCCGGGCGCGGTGGCTCAAGCTTGTAATCCCAGGACTTTGGGAGGCCGAGACGGGTGGATCACGAGGTCAGGAGATCGAGACCATCCTGGCTAACACGGTGAAACCCCGTCTCTACTAAAAAATACAAAAACAAAAACTAGCCGGGCGAGGTGGCGGGCGCCTGTAGTTCCAGCTACTTGGGAGGCTGAGGCAGGAGAATGGTATAAACCTGGGAGGCGGAGCTTGCAGTGAGCTGAGATCCGGCCACTGCACTCCAGCCTGGGTGACAGAGGGGGACTCCGTCTCAAAAAAAAAAAGAAAAATACTAAGATATAATGAGACAGAAAGATGAATATTTATTTAGAATGAAATCAGAATAAACTCATGGAACCTTAGAGATTCCTGTCCCTTTAGCCTGAGGTTTCTTCAGACAACTTATCAAAAATGCTTACAGAGAATGTATTTATTTATTTATTTATTTATTTATTTATTTATTAGAGATGGAGTCTCACTTGTTGCCCAGGCTGTTGCAGTGTGAAGACAACAGGGAAAAACAGACCCAAGTAATGGGGTGACAGGGCAAGTCCTGGAGACTGTCTTTAGGCCCTCAGAGCCAGCTGTTTGAAAACAACCCAACTTGGAACCGTGTGATGACTTTACTTGAGTAGTCACTTACAACCAGAACAGTCCTAACAATTTTTAAGTTCTTTTTTTCTGTAAATTTGATTAAAGTTTTCAATAAAAACAAGTTGGAGTAATTCTTATAGTGATAAGAGCTAACATTTATTGAGTACCTACTATGTGCCAGGCACTGTTCTGAGAGCTTAACATACTCACTCATCCAATCCCCACAGTAACCTACAAGGATTCACTTGTCCAGGCTGGTCTCAAACTCCTGGGCTCAAATGATCCTCCTACCTCAGCCTCCCAAAGTGCTGCGATTACAGGCGTGAACGACTATGCCCAGAAGTGAGAAATACTTTCAATTGCTGATGGGTTTTGCTTCCCCACACAGAACACGTTTTACCTCCCAAAAGCAATTGGCACTCCAGGGGTGCATGTGAGTACGGGGCCTTCGGGCTTCAGTTTCAAGAGCTTCAGGACAAACCCACTTCTGAAGGAGTATTTCTTCCCTGCTCTCTCCCTGTGGGCTGCAGGGCCACCCCACTTTCACAGTCTTGGTTCTGGAACCTCTTTCTTCCCTTGTGCCTTCAGGCCTCAGAGAGGTAACTGTACCACAGTGTTTCCAGCCCTGGGGTACTGCACTTACCCAACAGCTGCCCTCCATTCTGCCCACAACTTTGTAATTAGTCCCTTCATTCGGGTCTCTCAAATTTTCTAGCTTGAATGTGCCATCAGTGTCTGCCAGGACCTTTCATTGATACAGAAAATAAAATGTGTTAATTTATACTGTGCATGGGTCTGCACTCTCTTGTATTATTATGGGATGTACACTGTTATATTACACACCTCATATTATGCACATAATGTCATTACTGTGAGTATGCACACTATTCCTAGCTCCTTTTAACTCACTGGCATGAGGGTTCTTTTTTTTTTTTTTTAGAAGGAGTCATGCTCTGTTGCCCAGGTTGGAGTGCAGTGGTACCATCTCAGTTCACTGCAACCTCCACCTCCCGGGTTCAAGCAATTCTCCTGCCTCAGCCTCCCCAGTAGCTGGAACAACAGGCAGGCGCCACCACACCCAGCTAATTTCTGTATTTTTAGTACAGATGGGGTTTCACCATGTTGGCCAGGATGGTTTTGATCTCTTGATCTCATGATCTACCTGCCTCAGCCTCCCAAAGTCCTCAGATTACAGGCATGAACCACTGTGCCTGGATGAGTTCATTATTTTTATTCCTCCAGTGATAGAGATGCTAATACAAATAGAAACCTAAAAACTAAGACAGGAAAGAAGCAAGTCAGGCCTCCTCATTGGAGAAAATCTACCAAAGGCCCGTTAACACTGAGTCATCCTCTTCCAGTCTCTACAAGTGAGTCTCCAAATCAAATGAGGACTTAGAGGCAACCCAGATCACCCATAGGTCAGGGGCTTAGGCTGCTCAGAGGGCAAGAGCAGCTTCAAGCACAGACAACTCACCAACAGGCTGCAGCAGGATGATAAACCAAATTGCCCCAGCAACTAGCACTTTTCTATAATGTACCTGAACAAATAGCATGCAGGGCCATCCCAGAGCTCTAAACTCTAGCCAGTAAGCAGAATTTTAGCAAACCAAAGAGACTAAGTTTCAGCAAGTCAACTCAAATTGGCTTAAGACAAAAAATATATTAGTTCACATCACAGAAAAATCCAGGGGTAAATCTTGCTTGAAATGTAGCTGGATTCCGGTGCTCAGAGCGTCTCACCAGGAAGCCCTCTCCCTGCTCCTTCTCCCCCTGTCCCTCTCTTTTCCCCCCTCTCTGTTTATCTGTCTGTTTCTCCCTCGGCCTCTCCTTCTCAGCTTTGCTTTCCTTTGGGTTGATTTGCTTCTCAGTCAGTCTCTTTCCAAGTAGTGGCAAAATGACCATGAACACCTTCAATTTTATATCCTACTAAATGGACCCCATATTTCTTCACAACCACAGCAAACATCCTGAAGCTGGGTCTGATTGGCCAAGTTTGGGTCACATGTTCAACCCTCTACCAATCATCCTGGCCACTGTCCAGACTGGAATCAGGGGATGGGGTTTGCCCCACTGAAGCCACGGGGCCTGAGAGAGGGGAAAGTGGAGGGGATGCTGTCAGGAAAAGAGGAAGAAATCCTAGGAAGGAAAAAAAACACAAATATCCATCACACCATGGCTGTAGGGCACGAGGCTGGAGCTAAATGCCTCCAATCTAGGACCTACAGACAGATACTGGACCTAGGCCTTTGAGACTCCTGCAGTTGCAAGGCAGGGGAAAGAAGAAAGACGAGGCATCCCAGCTTGGGCACTGCCTGACCCTGACCTCTCACGTCACTTCCCTTCTTTGCTTTTAATGGCCTCAGCAGCAAATGGTAGTGTTGGACTAGATTTCTAAGGAGCCTCCTGGATCTAGAGAAATCGATGCTTGAGTATACAGAGGTTTAAAACCTCCAAATCCCAGATGAGAATAAAGCAAAATTCACAGCCAGAATAGAAGCCAGAAATATTAATTAACTTTTACTTTGTTCTTCCAGCCACAGAGGCTAGCAGATCAGCACCCTCAGGCAACTACGAAATCACCCAGTCATAAGGCCTTATCAAAGCGGCTTATGGACAGACGTTAGTGAGACTCATACATATTTCTCTGTCACATGCTGACCATAGTAAAGCACCCAGAGACATTTTCAACAAAGGATTTGACTTGGGATCGGTAAAACTGGATGTGAAAACAAACTCATGCAGGAAAATGAAAGAGGCCTTAGGGAATAGAAATGAGGTGATATGGTATGACTTTCATAGAAAGTTAGGAACATTGATTACACTTAGGGAATATAAATTATTAAAGACCAGAATTGTCATGGTTTGAAACTGACATTTGATACTAACTCCCCAAAAAATACAGGAAAGAAAAGAGATCACATGAAGACTGTTTGCAAATAGGAGAGTATAAACTTGATGGAATGTTGACTTTGATTTTGTCAGGTCTGCCATCCTTGGATCACTGTCTTTGGTTTTCAGAGCTGGCACGTTGACCAGCTGACCACTGACAGTGCCACATCAAAGCTGAGAAGGAATAAGTTTGCAGTGGGCAACGGCACACCAATACCAATGATGGGCAGCATTTAGAGGTTCAGTCTGTCAAAAGTATGTAAAGACCTTGATACCCAGCTTGGACATCAGGCACCAAGTGAATCCAGGCTGCTACTGCAGCTAAAAAGCCATTGACCCCACTGCTTCCTATTCTGAAGTCAACAATTCCACTCTAATTGGAACAGACCCTACTCAGCCCCTGAAGCCTGGTATGACATTCTCACTGGCTAATCTGGAGTTGGAGGCTAGGCATGGACAGCAGGTTTGGCCTTATTATATTTCTAATTTCATTCTTCTCAAGGGGAGGATATAATCAAGTGATGATTAGTACAAGAATATTTAGACAATTACTTGCCTGCTGGTTTCTACTTAAATTGATTACTCAGTTACAATGCAGTCAACTATGCATTATTTAAATGTATTTATTTGTAAAATGCTGTCCACCAATAATGAAATAGACCTTCACTAAAACAACTCTTCCCTGCTCTGACTCTGCCCAGACTTTCTGGGTCAGGGTGATATCATCTATCTCGCATCATAGTAGTGGTTCTCAAACTACGGTTTCAGCACCTTTTTACACACTTAAAAATTGAGGACGCTGAAGAGTTTTTGTTTATGTAGGCTAAATCTATGAATCTTTACCACATTCGAAATTAAAACTGAAAAATTGTAAAAACATGTTTATTAATTCACATAAAAACAATAACCCTAATCATAACTTTTTATGAAAAATAACCATATTCTCCAAAGCCAAAAAAAAAAAAAAGGAGAGAAGTATGGTAGTGTCTTCCAGTTTTTCATAACTCCTTAATGTCTGACTTAGTTGAAGACTGCTGGATTCTCACATTTGCTTCCGCACTCAAGCTGTTGTGATATGTTGTTTTGGTTGAAGGATATGAAGATTATCTTGGCTCACACAGACATACACTTGGAAAAGGGAGAACTATTATAATAGCACTCTCAGATAATTGTGGATATTCTCCTTTGATTCTCTACCAAAACTTGACAAGTAGCAGTTTCTTAAAAAGTTAGTTGCAGTGTGGAATCTGAAACCACACTAACTCTTTCTATTCTGTTACTTTAAAACCCAGTGGTCTATCTTGCATTGTTAATGATTTTGGAACGTCATGCATTGGTCACCTGAAAAATATTAGTTCTCCGAGTTCCAAATATTTTATAATAAAATACAATATATTTCATTTTTAATACATTTGAAATAAAATATATTACAAAATAAAATATATTTTATTTGATACTAACTCCCCAACAAACACAGAAAAGAAAAGGGATCAAATGCAGGTGGCTCTGTAACCAATTAACCAGTTAAGCTGTAACCAATTAAGTTGCCTCTATACCTCACTTTTTCTTTTCTGTTTGCAAACAGAAGAGTATAAACCTGATGGGATGTTGACTTTGATTTTGTCAGGCCTGCCATCCTTGGATCACTGTCTTTAGTTTTCAGAGCTGGAACATTGACCAGATGACTACTGACAGTGCCATATCAAAGCTGAGAAGGAATAAGTTTGCAGTGGGCAATATTATATAATGTTATACATATAATTATAAATATTATATAGTATTTTTAAAGTTACATTCATTAATATCACTATTGATCACATGAAAAGAGTCTTTAAGTATCAGAAACATGTTGAGCCCATAGGGGACCATGCACGTTCTCCAAAATTCTAATTTTTGCTCAAAACCTCAAATGTTATCATTGACAAAAAAAATTGATTGCCTTCCTTAAAGTCACAACTTTGCTAATTTTCAAGAAACTATGTCAATCACACAAAACTAATAGCTATAGTTTGTCTACCAGACATTCCTTTAAGTAAAAATGTTATTTCATGAAAAAGGTGGCTAGTTCAACTCATAACTCAATTGCACAAGTATTTTACTCAAGACATGCATCCTTCAATATGCAGCAGCAACTTTTTATGCAGACTGTCCCATTTTTCCACTGGAATATTTTCCAAATATTGTATAATATTTAAAAGATATGTAATCAAGAGTTTAGATTTAATACAATTAATAATTATTACTGCTTCATTAAGGACATTCTTAAGTAAACTGGCTTTTTCTTTTAACTGCAGGTGCATACTGGTGAAAATACAATCACTGCTGGTGCAGTTCGGTGGTGTCGTCTTGATTCCTTTTAATAAGGCCTCAGCAGTTTTACCCACCATTGCTTTTACACTATCAGCATAAATGTCAACACAGTGGAAAAGGCAAATCACGGTTTAGTGTTGTATGATTTTCTCCAGTTACTGTCAACTGCTCAGGAACTAAGTAGGCAAGCAGTTGGGTTTTGACCGAGGCTGGGATTCTGCCAGGCAGATACAAGGACAGATTGGACTGCGGAAGTCAAGAGTGTTTAAAAGGGAGGCATATAGTATTCACTTAGGAATCTAAGTTGAGAAGAAAGGAGCTGAGAGTAGTGGATAGTAAGAAAGTGATATGCCCAATGGAAGGATGGGGGCGATGGTCCAAGCCAGATGATTGCCATTGAGATGTCAGAGGTGCGGCAGTTATTGATGATCTCGTCTTGGGTTTGACCCTTGACATCACCCTGTGGTGATACAAGTGACTGACAATAATAAGAAAAGTAGCTAGCATTTATTCAGGCACTATGCTAAGTACTTTACAAATGTTGTATCATTTCATCTGAATAAAATGTTTTAATGAATATTCTCTAAATAAATTTTTTTAGAAAGTCATTGACTTGGACTGGGCTCTTGTACTGGGCCCAATAGACAAACCAATATAGAAGTTGATCCCAGTAGCTGAACTTTAGTTAACTGCAGGAGGCTCTGTAACCAATTAACCAGTAAAGCTGTAACCAATTAAGTTGCCTCTATACCTCACATTTCCTTTTCTTTTCTTTTTCCCTCTTCCCCCAATCCTATACCTCACTTTTCTATAAATGTTGACATATCATTCTGTTGGTGGGAGTCCTCTGAACCTGTTTGGTTCTGGAGGGTTGCCCAATTCAAGAATCATTTTTTTTGTTGTCTTTTGCATAATTTTTCTTTGCTCAAATACACTCTACTTGACATAATTGGTCTACAATATTTTTTCCTTTACACAGCTCTTTATGTCAATTCTGTACTATCACAATCCACATTTTAGTGATGAAAAGTGGGTTTTTCATCACTAAAAGTGAAGAAATGGTGAAGACCTCAGTACATGGGTAAATAAGAAAATGTAGCTATTTTTCCTAGCTCTTTTTTATCATTGGTCTGAGATGGGGAGAGGGAGGGACAGAGAAGATTGTGGTTCAAGTACCACAGACTCTCAAGATTATGAGATTTAATAAATTCTCTTGAATAAATATTTCTCCATTTGTTGTATTCACCTCCGATTTCTCCTACAACAGTTGCTTTCTATTGATGCATGGAAACAGAATTCTTCTCTGCTTGTGAATTCTTAGCTTTATTCCAGTCTCTTTCTGGTCCACAGACATGTAACTCAGTGACATGAGCTGGGAAAAGTGGGACAGACTATATTACATGTTAACTTGAAATTGAAAAAACTGAAAATCTTTTTCCTGAGACATGGGCAGATGCATTTCTACAGAGATATAAAACATATATGTGTGTGGGGGGGGGGTTTTTTTTTTTTTTTCGTTTTGTTTTGTTTTTGAGACAAGCTCTTGCCCTGTCACCCAGGCTGGAGTGCAGTGGCACAATCATGGCTCACTGCAGCCCTGATCTCCCAGGCTCAAGTGATCCTCTCGCCTCAGCCTTTTGAGAAGCTGGAACTACAGGTCCACACCACCACGCCAGGCTAAATTTTTTTTTTTTTAATACAGAGTCTCCCTCTGTCGCCCAGGCTGGAGTGCAGTGGCACGATCTCGGCTCACTGCAAGCTCCGCCTCCTCATTCTCCTGCCTCAGCCTCCCGAGTAGCTGGGACTGCAGGCACCCACTGCCATGCCCGATTAATTTTTTTGTTTTTTTTTTTTTAGTAGAGATGGGGTTTAGCCATGTGTTAGCCAGGATGGTCTTGATCTCCTGACCTTGTGATCTGCCCTCCTTGGCCTCCCAAAGTGCTGGGATTACAGGTGTGAGCCTCCGCGACTGGCCCAGGCTAAATTTTTTAAAAAATTGTTTGTAGAGACAAGGTCTCACTATATTACCCAGGCTGGTCTCAAACTCGTCTTCCGCCTCAGCCTCCCAAAGTGCTGGGATTACAGGTGTGAGCCACTGTGCCTAGCCTAAAGCACATGTTTTGAATGAGAACAGATTGTATTATTGAATCTTAAAAGTTGGCAAAATAATGGCTCAAGAGTTCACAGTTGTCACATTTTTTGTCTGAGATGATTGGGATACAAATCCCCTTTTTAAAAAATGATTTTTCAACATAATGCTTTATATGTTTCCTAAGAATTTCATTCATTCCTTCATATATCAAAACCTTTTTTTTTTTTTTTGTGACGGAGTCTCACTGACGCTGGAGTGCAGTGGCATGATCTCAGCTCACTGCAACCTCCGCCTCCTGGGTTCAAGCAATTCTCCTGCCTCAGGCTCCCAAGTACCTGGGACTACAGGCACGTGCCACCACGACCAGCTAATTTTTGTATTTTTAGTAGAAATGGGGTTTCACCATGTTGGCCAGGATGGTCTTGATCTCTTAACCTCATGATCCACCTGCCTCAGCCACCCAAAGTGCTGAGATTACAAGTGTGAACCACCGCCCCTGGCCCAAAACTTTTAAATATATGGAGGGTCTACTCAGTGACCAAGTGGTATCAGGCATAGACAGCGACTAAAGAGCCAAACCAAACGCAGCACCTCTATCCAGTTGGTGAGGCTGGCAAGGAAACAGCAAACCAGGTATCTTTCTATGGGAGTTTCTCTATCTCCATTCTCCTAACATCCTGTGCCATAGGTAATTGTGGTAGGCAGAATAATGGCTCCCCAAAGAATCTATATCCTCAGCCTGTAAATATGTTACGTTACATGGCAAAAGCAGATGTGATCAAGGATTTTGATATGGGGAATCATCCTGAATTATCTGGGTGGACCCAGTATAATCACAAAAGTCCTTATTGGGGGAGACAGGAAAGTCAGAGAGACGAGACGTGACAATGGAAGCAGAGGTCACAGTGAGGCAGGGCCACAGACCAAGGAATGTGGGGCAGCCTCTAGATGCTAGAAAAAGCAAGGAAGGCAGTTCTCCTCTAGCGCCTCCGAAAGGAACACAGCCTTGATTTTAGCCCACTGAGACCCACCTTGGACTTCTGACCTCCTAACTATAAGATAATAAATTTGCGTTTTTAAAGTAATTAAGTTGTGATAATTTATTACAACAGAAATAGGAAAGTAACACACTTGGGCCCCATTATTGATCCTGTTTAACAGATGAAAAAACTGAGTGAAAAGTTCACATGACTTAAACCTCATACATTTCTGGAGGAAATGCAAAATGGTACAACCCCATAGAGGATATTTTGGCATTATCTATCAAAATTACCAATGCAGACCAGGTGTGGTGGCTCACACCTGTAATCCAAGCACTTTGGGAGGCTGAGGCAGGCTGATCACTTGAGGTTAGGAATTCAAGACCAGCCCGGCCAACATGGTGAAACCCTGTCTCTACTAAAATACAAAAGTTAGCCAGGCATCATGGTGCACACCTGTAATCCCAACTACTCAGGAGGCTGAGGCAGGAGAATCACTTGAACCTGGGAGGTGGAAGTTGCAGTGAGTCAAGATCACGCCCCTGCACTCCAGCCTGGGTGACAGAGCGAGACTCTGTCTCAAAAAAAAAAAAAAAAAAACAAGAAAATACCAATGCATTTACTCCACTTATCCCCATCCTACAGATATGCCTACTTTGCATTAAATGACACATGTTCAAAACCATTCACAGTAGTCTTGTTCATTAGAAAAAATATTGGAAGCAATACATTTATTTATTTCTAGAGGAATAGTGAAGTAAACTTCACAGTGGAATAGCATGCAGCTGTGAAGAAGAATGAGGAAGCTCTCTACAGACTGATACAGAAGGATATCCAAAATATACTGTTAAGTGAAAAAAAGCACAGTACAGAATAGTTTATATAATGTGCTACCTTTGGTGTATGAAAAGGAGAAAATAAGAATATACATTCATATTTTCTTATACTTAAAGAAATACTGAAGGGATACCCCAAAAACTCAACGAAAGTAGTTACCTATGGAAGACAGGGCTGTGTGGAATAAGGCAAATGGGGTGGGAGAGGTACATTTTTCAATGTTCATCTTTTCATATCTGATTTTTTAACTAAATGAATGAATGAATGAATTTAAGTAATTTACTGATCTAAGGTTGCATAACCAATTATAAAAGTAGCAGCAAGAGTACAAACAGCAGTAGTGGCAGCAGCTACCCCTTATTGAACACATGTTATGTGCCAGACATCATTAGGTCTTTCTCATTAAGTCCTTACTATACCCCTATGAGGTAGGTATCATTATTCTCCATTTATAGATGAAGAAACTGAAGCTCAGAAAGGTTGAATGACTTCCCTGTAGTCACTCAATGTGTAAGTGGAGAAGTTGGCATTCTAGCATAGTTCTCTCTGACTCTAAAACCTGTGCTCTTGGCCAGCAGGTTCAGTGCCTAGAAACCACTTCGACTTCTAGCATAGGGCTCTTAATGTTACAACATACCAAGGCTGTGGCTCACTCTTGTAATCCCAGCACTTTGGGAGGCCGAGGTGGGAGAATTGCTTGAGCCCAGGAGTTCGAGATCAGCTGGGGCAACACAGTGTATCCGGAATTTGTTCCTTCCAGTGGATTCTTGGTCTTGCTGACTTCAAGAATGAAGCCACAGATGCTTGCGGTGAGTGTTATAGTTCATAAAGGCAGCACATCCGGAGTTGTTCATTCCTCCTGGTGGGTTCGTGGTCTTGCTGGCTTCAGTAGTGAAGCTGCAGACCTTCATGGTGAGTGTTACAGCTCATAAAGGCATCACGTCTGGAGTTGTTCATTCCTCCCGGTGGGTTTGTGGTCTCACTGGCTTCAGGAGTGAAGCTGTAGACCTTTGTGGTGAGTGTTACAGCTCATAAAGGTAGTGCAGACCCAAAGAGTGAGCAGCAGCAAGATTGTGAAGAGCAAAAGAACAAAGCAGCATGGAAGGGAACCCGAGCAGGTTGCCACTGCTGGCTTGGGCAGCCAGCTCTTATTCCCTTATTTGGTCCTGCCCATGTCCTGCTGATTGGCCTATTTTACAGAGCGCTGATTGGTCCATTTTACAGTGCTGATTGGTGCGTTTACAAACCTTTAGCTAGACACAGTGATGATTGGCGCGTTTTTACAGAGTGCTGATTGGTGCATTTACAAACCTTTAGCTAGACACAGTGCACTGATTGCTGCATTTTTACAGAGTGCTGATTAGTGCATTTACAAACCTTTAGCTAGACACAGAGTGCTGATTGGTGTGTTTACAATCCTTTAGCTAGACAGAAAAGTTCTCCAAGTCCCCACCTGACCCAGAAGCCCAGCTGGCTTTGCCTCTCAATCCCCACTCTAAACAGGACACCCCAACTGCTGTTGGGAATTGGGCGATGACCACTCTATCTACTTCCTACTGGATAGGGGCAAAGAAGGGGCCTTGCAGTTGTAGTGTCCTCCAGAGGGGAACTCTTCAGGCCAGTGAAAGGGCCAGCAGGTTGGTCCAGGGGTCCTTGATAGAAGTTGTTAGTTGAGCTCATTTGGGGTTCCATTTGTAAGACTATCTGTAGCTTGATGGCCTCAATCCTAGAGAAAACAAATTTGACAAGGAGGTTAAAAATACATGGCCCGAAGGCAAGTAATAGCAAGATGGCTGCCACGGGATCAAGAAAGGGGAGAAGCCATGTTGCCCAACTCCAGAGGTTGGTATAAGAGTTTGAAAGGTGTTGTCTGATTTCAGAAGCCTTTTCCTGTAAATGTCAGGTGGCATCTTGTACTATCCCTGACTGGTTAGTGTAAAAACAACACTCTTCCCCTAAGAAGGTGCAGAGTCCTCCTTTCTCGGAAGTGAGGAGGTCTAGGTCTTGGTGGTTTTGGAGAGTAACTCCTGCCAAAGAGTCTATTTGGGATTGTAGAGTAAGGATAGGTTTTGTTATTTCTTGCAAACTGTCTGAGAAATCCTTTGAGAGTGTGTGGTAGTAGGATAATGAAGTATCTGGCTATTCCAGTTCCTGTTGCAGTAGCCATTCCTAGCCCTATAAGTAGGGGTATTAGTTGTATGGCTCCGCGCTGACAGACTTGAGCTTTGAGGGGTACTGATAGGGTCTGATTTCCACAAGACTAGAAGTTAGCATAATATGTTTACACTGTTAACTTCTAGCAAATTTTACTTTTGTTGAAAGCCTTGTAAGTTTGGGATTTCAATTATTCTTTGCTATTAATAAGACCTCGTTCAGTCCATATTAACTTAGAATTGGTATAGATGGCTCCCTCCTGATTCTGTAAGTACTTCAAGGTTTGTCTGAGTGCAAACAGCTCGCACATTTGAGCAGACCAATTTTTTGGCAATTTTCCTAACTCTGCTTCTGTAAGAGTTTCCTTATCATTTACTGAATACCCATTGTGTCTTTTTTCCTCAGTTACCTGGGAGGAACCATCTATCATCCTGTCCTGAAGGGAGTTCCTCCTAGATCTGGTCGGACCTTTGTATGGTAATTAATTAAGATTTAGATCCCCTGTTAGGAAACCTGCTGGGTTAAGGATTTTTGGTAGGAAGGCTATGGGTTGTCCGTGGCCTCCATGCTTTTGGGCTATGCCCTTGTTTACACTGACAACAAGGTGGTATTGGAGTGTTACAGGGTTACAGAGAAGACATTCAATTATCAATTATAGGTTTTAAATTTACCCTGCTTTTTAAAGGAATAGGGTACACTGTTTTTCCTTTACTACTTCTGTCTCTGTCTTTCTCTCTCTTTGACTTCTTCTTTGTCTCTTCCTCTCTTTCCTTCTTCTCTTTGTCTCTGTTTCTTCCTCTCTCTTTCTCTGACTTCCTGTCTCTTTCTCTCTTTCCTTTCTGCTGCCTCTGCCAGCTGCTTATGCTCTTGTTCTCCTCCCTCATTCCCCTTTTGATGGCTTTGGCAGTATAAGACTGCCACCTCCTTAGGTTTTTGCACTGCATGCAAAAACTCCATGGTTTCTTTGTGATATTTAATGGGGGTTCCTCCAGAGGTTAGGAACTCCCTTTCTTTCCATATTGCAACATGGGCATGTAGGATTAGATAAGCATACTTGCTATCTGTACACACATGTATTCTTTTTCCTTTTCCCAGTTCTAAGGCTTGGGTAAGTGCCACTAGTTCTGCTAACTGGGCACTGGTCTCTGGGGGAAGAGGCTTACTTTCAACCACGATTATATCACTAACTATGGCATAACCTGCCTTTTGTATCCCATTCTCCACAAATGAACTTCCATTGGTGTGTATGTTAAGGTCAGGATTAGCTAAGGGGACTTCTAAGAGATCATCTTGGGTGGCATAAGTCTGGACTACAATTTGTTAGCAGTCATGCTCTATTGGTTCCCCACCCTCTGGGAGAAAAGTGGCAGGGTTGAGGGCCACGCATGTATGTATTTGCAGCACTGGTCCCTCAAGGAGTAGTACCTGGTATCTAAGTAGGCAGTTGTCCAATAGCCATGAACTTCCTTTGGCACCTAGTATGCCATTTACATCATGAGTAGTCCGGACAGTGAGATCCTTTCCTTGTATTATTTTGATAGCCTCTGACACTAAGACAGCCACTGCCACAACTACCCTTAAACAGTGAGGCCAGTCTTTTGCTACTACATCAATTTCCTTACTTAGGTATGCCACTTTTTGTAGGGTTGTCCCATGAGTCTGAGTAAGAACTCCAAGAGCTATCCCTGCTCTCTCTGTGACGTTTAAAGAGAAGTTTTGCCCTGTGGGAAGGCTTAAAGCTGCAGCTTGTACTAGGGCCTTCTTTAAGGTTTTGAAGGCTGTTTCTGCCCCTGGTTCCCATTCTACTAGATGATTATTTGCCCTCTGGGTCTCCTTGATTAGAGTATATAGGGGCCTGGCTATCTCACTGAGTCCAGCGATCCATAATCAGCAAAAGCTGGTGATACCAACGAACCCCCACAAGTGTTTTAATGTCTTAGGGTGAGCATAAGCCAGTATAGGCTGCATTCGTTCCTTGCTGAGGGCCCTAGTTCCTCTGGCTAAGATTAGGCCCAGATATTTGACCTGCTGTAGGCAAAGCTGGGCCTTCAACCTAGATGTCTTGTACCCTTGATTAGCTAGAAAGTTCAAGAGATCTAGAGTAGCCTGCTGGCACAAGGCTTCTGAACTGGTAGTCAAAAGTAAATCATCCACATACTGAAGGACCAGAGTGCCTGGACTTGAGAAGTGGCCTAGATCTTGGGTCAGTGCCTGACCAAACAGGTGAGGGTTATCCCTAAACCCTTGGGGCAAGATCATCCATGTAAGTTGAGACGTGTGGTCTGTGGGATCCTCAAAGGCAAAAAGAAACTGGGAATCAGAGTGCAGGGGAATACAGAAGAAGGCATCCTTGAGGTCCAGAACAGTGAACAATTCTGCTTGCTCTGGTATTTGAGAGAGCAGGGTATAGGGGTTGGGTACAACTGGATATAGAGGAATTACTGCCTCATTGATGGGCCTAAGATCTTGCACCAGTCTCCACTGACCATTTGCTTTTTGTACTCCTAGGATTGGGGTGTTGCAGGGACTGCTGCATTTCCTTACTAAGCCTTCAGCTTTTAAATGTTTAACAACATCCTGTAATCCTTTATGAGCTTCAGGCCTTAAGGAATATTGCCTTTGATAAGAAAAAGTAGTGGAATCTTTTAGCCTGATTTGGACTGGGCAGGCATTTTTTGCCCTTCCAAATTGTCCTTCCAATGCCCAGACTTCAGGGTTAATTCCCTCCTCAAGTAGGGGACAACAAATGGGTAACTTGCTCCCCATATTCACATAGATAGTTCCGGCTTTGTCTAATATATCCCTCCCTAATAAGGGTGTGGGACTTTCAGGCATAACAAGAAAGGTATGTGAAAAGAGCAAAGTCTCCCAATTACAACTGAGGAGGTGCAAGAAATACCTGGTTACAGGCTGTCCCCTGGACCCCCACTGATTGGAATAGTTGCAGTCACCGATGCAGCAGCAAAAACACCTCTTGCCCATGAACCTGCAACAGTTCCTGGACCCTGCTGATCGGAATAGTTGTGCTCACCGACACAGTAGGAGAAACACTAGTTTTCCTCCTAGACCACAAGGAGGACCGAGGAATGTCAGATTTAGTGGCCCTTACCAGTATTCTCAAAAACCTGCACCCTTGCCTGTCCTCTCAGACCACAAAGAGGACCAAGAAAAATCAGATTTAGTGGCCCTTACTGATGCATTCTTGAAAACTTGTTAGAGTCCTAAGCAATCTCCTGTTAGTATTGGGACTTTACCCCTGTCCTATAAAGACGTTGTGCTCCAAAAATGAAGTGGAGGACCATACCATGAAGGATGGGAGGGATCTCCAGAGTTGGAAGAGTGATGCCTTTTGTCTTTATTTATATGAATAGGAAGGATACAATTTCTGAGGTTCCCCATATCCTAGCTTCAGGAATAGCTTTTGTTAGGCCTGCTTGTCTGAGGAGGGATCCTAAAATTCCAGATAGTCCCCTCTACAACGGGGCTTTGGGCAAAAATTATGTCTTTCTGATTGGTGAACCCAGGTGCCTAAAGAAGGTAATAGAGTCCTAGAGTTTATACTAGAAATCATTCTTATAGGAGAAACTAGAAAAGCACCAGAGACAGGGAGTGGTTTTTAGAAGTGGGACTAGCCTCAGAGAAGAGTGGTGAGAGGGAGTTTGTCTGACAGACATTAGGACCCAGGAGGCAAGGGTCAGGATAGATAGGATAGATGGGCGAGTCTCACTTGGGCAACATGACTTTGAGAGTTCTGCTCATGGCCGCGGGGTCAACCAACTTGTTGTCAGGACCCTGGAGCTGAATGGCTGTCCTCTCTGTCGACCCTCGGCTCAGCCCAGAAGTACAGGAAAAGCGAAAGCTGGTTCCAGGTGAACCAACGCTCCCAACTCTGAAGAGTTGGGGGTTGTTAGAGAGCGCTTTCCCAGGAAGCCTGACACCTATGTCTTTAGTCTGGCAGCTGTGCTAGTCGCTTTTAACTGGCCGAGAGATGCCCAGTATTTAGCCCCCGAATTCTAAGGAAAAATAGGACAGAATAGCAAGCAAAAGGAGTCCGATGGTACTCACCACTTGGCGATAGCTGATGGTCCCTTCGTGGTTGCCAAAATGTGACCCACGTTGGGCGCCAAAATGTATCTGGACTTGGTTCCTTTCAGTGGGTTCTTGGTCTCGCTGACTTCAAGAATGAAGCCGCAGACCCTCACGGTGAATGTTATAGTTCCTAAAGATGGTGTGTCTGGAGTTTGTTCCTTCAGATGTTAATATGTGTCCAGAGTTTCTTCCTTCTGGTGGGTTTGTGGTCTTGCCAACTTCAGGAATGAAGCTGCAGACCTTCGCAGTGAGTGTTACAGCTCTTAAAGGTGGCATGTCTGGAGCTCTTCATTCCTTCTGGTGGGTTTGTGGTCTCGCTGACTTCAGGAGTGAAGCTGCTGTGGATTCGTGGTCTCACTGGCTTCAGGAGTGAAGCTGCAGACCTTTGTCATGAATGTTACAGCTCATAAAGGTAGTGGGGACCCAAAGAGTGAGCAGCAGCAAGATTTACTGCAAAGAGCGAAAGAACAAAGCAGCGTGGAAGGGGACCTGAGCGGGTTGCCACTACTGGCTCGGGTGGCCAGCTTTTATTACCTTATTTGGCCCTGCCCACGTCCTGCTGATTGGCCCATTTTATAGAGTGCTGATTGGTCCGTTTTTACAGTGCTGATTAGTGCGTCTACAAACCTTTAGCTAGACACAGAGCACTGACTGGTTTGTTTACAATCCTTTAGCTAGACAGAAAAGTTCTCCAAGTCCCCACCTGACCCAGAAGCTCAGCTGGCTTCACCTCTCAGTAGTGAGATCTCATCTCTACAAAAAATAAACAAAATTAGCTGGGTGTGGTGGCATGTGCCTGTAGTCCCAGCTACTTGGGATGCTGAGGTGGGAGGATGGTTTGAGCCTGGAAGACAGAGGCTGCAGTGACCTGAGATCACACCACTGCACTCTAGCCTGGGTGAAAGAGTGAGGCCCTGTCTCAAAAAAAAATTTTTTTTACAACATAGCATATCACATACACATTCTTGACTGACTAAAATGGGAGCCAAGCTAGCTAAGTGAAATATGAGCATTTATTCTATTTTTGCTAGGCTCTTCTGTGCAGCTTTGGAAACTTAATTTGGGGACAAACCACTGTTTTTTAAAAAATTATAAAATGACATAGTAAAAGCAGTCTCATTAGTGTGTGCACCACAAAATGAAATTGGCAGGTTCTTCCTTACTTTCCCATCTAGGATCCAGATTCAAGCCTCCTGAGTTCTCCACCTGCCCTCTAGGCTGGACCCTAACATTTACATGGTCTGGGGCAAGAATATAATTGGAGATCCATGTACCATATTTGTGAATATTTATAAGTTATATGTCAAGCTGTCAAATAAAATATATTCTATCCACCTACCTTAACAAATATACCTTCAGAACTATGTGGAACACTATGAGTGAAATTAAAATTCTTGGGTTCCTAAAAGCTCTGAGCCCAAACATGATATTGTTGAGATCTCTGGCCCCTAGCCCATGAACTATGTGGCTTCTCTTCCCATCTCCAGTTTCCCTCCATGCCACAATGGACTTCAAAATCCCAGTCAAGGCTGGTTGCGGTGGCTCATGCCTGTAATCCCAGCACTTTGGGAGGCCGAGGCAGGCAGATCACCTGGGGTCAGGAGTTTGAGACCAGCCTGGCCAACATGGTGAAACCCAATCTGTACTAAAAATACAAAAATTAGCCCAGAGCAGTGATGGGCACCTGTAATTCCAATTAGTAGGGAGGCTGAGGCAGGAGAATCACTTGAACCCACAAGGCAGAGGTTGCCATGAGCCAAGATGTGCCACTGCACTCCAGCCTGGGCGACAGAGTGAGACCCTATCTCCAAAAAGAAGAAAAATAAAAAAAACCCAAATGCTCATCAATGTTAGACTGGATAAAGAAAATGTGACTCATATACACCATGGAATACTATGCAGCCATTAAAAGGAATGAGTTCACGTCCTTTGCAGGGACATGGACGAAGCTGGAAACCATCGTTCTCAGCAAACTAACACAGGAACAGAAAACCAAACATCTCATATTCTCACTCATAAGTGGGAGTTGAACAGTGAGAACATATGGGCACAGGAAGGGGAATATAACACACCGAGGCCTGTTGGGGTGTGAGAGGCAAGGGGAGGGATAGCATTAGGAGAAATACCTAATGTAGATGACGGGTTGATGGGTGCAGCAAACCACCATGGCACATGTATACCTGTATGACAAACCTGCATGTACTGCACATGTATCCCAGAACTTAAAGTATTTTTAAAAATTAATGTAATACATCCTTAGCTTGTGGCAGTTATATGTACTACAACTCTTTTGTTTTATATACCACAAAATAATTTGCAACTCTCATGTACACTGAAAGGACTGTATCTAAACTACAACAGAGAAATAAAAGTTAAGCTTTAGATTTATATCAGAAGAAACACTCAAATGTTTGTGTTGGTAATTTTAGTTCCCAGATAGCAATACCCACTGGACAATTTATAGTCTACTACAAAATCCAAGTCCACATGTCCAGGCTCCATCTGCACACCCACGAACAGCCACTCCTTGGTCACTCTTTGGTCCTAGGAGTATGTGTGCGGTGGCACATTCTGTCCTTGGGAGGATGGACCCAGAGACCCCCATAGAATCTGGAAGCAGGCTCAGAGCCACTGGGAATTCTAGGGCCATGGTCTAAATGGTGAGAGACATGGTTACAAGTGGTCAGGTCTTCTTGGCTTCTGGGACTCCCTGCCTTAGGGGGAGGTGCTGAGGCCAGAAGAGAGCCAGAGTCAGTGTCTGTCTGCTAAGCATGGGGCGCAGAGAAGGAATATTTCTTTCTCAAGTCCAAAAGAAATACTATCTGTCCCCAGAAGTAGCCACAAAAGGGATCCCAGGAGATGAGTAAAATGCAGAGTTCAAGCTCAGTAAATCACTTAGTGAACCAAAGAAAGTAGTGAAGAGAAAGAATCGGGATGAACTCACGTGTAAAACATGCAAATAGTGGAGGAAAGCAACTAGATTAGACTCAACATAGTGGTGATGCTTCAGACACGTGTGAACTCAAATGTAAATGACTGGCAGTTGCGCAATGATGGAAACTCACTATTTTCCTTTTTGTTGTTTATGTCTGAATATTTAAACCACACATGCACACACACGTGCGCACATATGCATTTTTCACCTTAGAATTCATTCCCTCATGCCATGAAAGTCCATTTCTGGGTTGTTTGTGCTCTGTTGATTACAAGGAACTCAGTGTCTCTCGGGGACCTAAAGTAATGGGGGTTTGTTGTAAGGCCACGATGGGTCACATTGTTAACCTAGGTGTATCCCCAGACAGTCCCCTCTCCCTGCCCACGGAAGAGGATTCTGACTGGGCCTGCTCAGTCCAGTTCCTACCCCTGTCTTTCTAAGTCAGACTTTCAGGATTTAAAACTGCAAAATTGGGAGAAAAGGGAAAGAAGGATAAAAACTAGAAATCCAAAGACTGGGGCTGGGGAAGAATTGGGAATGTGAGGTTGTATGTGGGGAAAAAATGTATTTAAAGAAATTTTAAGATATTTTATTTTGGTCTATGTGTCCCCTAAATGGTGTTTAAGAAATACAAGTTGGAGTTTCTTAGAAATTACATTTAAATGTTGGGGTAGCCTCTGTGAGTGGTGACTTGGTAATGTGATGAGACCTCATAGGTGAAGCCTTCATGAGCTTCCAGCTGTCTGTAGAAATAAGGATCTTGGGACTCTCATAGGAGCATGGAACGGGCATATTAATGCATCCCATGTCAACCAGAATATAATGCCAACAACCTTTAATGCAGTCCAGTACCAAAAGCAGCTTCAGCAACATGTTCTGAATCCTGAGCAGCACAGCCTGGTCAATGCCCTCTGCCACACCCACACATATTCACACAGCTACGTTATATGATCCGCTTCATCTACACCTCGTTGTCTATTACTCCTGCCACTGCCAAACAGCCAACAAGAATTTTGCTCAATCCATGCTTCTTATGATCTCATGGCCTCTGCATGCTGTTCTCTTCTGTGTTCTAGTTTTAGTTTCAGCTCCTTTCTGTATGGTCATTAGAGCAGCCCCCAAATCCTCTGGCTCTCTCCCCTTCTAACCAAATGGTAAGAGTGTATTTACCTGCTTCACAAGAAGTTGTGTGTGGCTATATGATTTCCTGTGGCCAATGAAATTGAGTAAAAGTGACATATGTCACTTCCAGGGGGAAGATTTAAGAGCCAGGGTGTCCTTTACCACATCTCTCATTTCCCTCTGCCACAGTGCCCAGAATGCTCGAGATAGTGGCTGCTCCATCCACCTGGGTCCCAGAGTGAGGAAATCAACATTGTGGACCAGAACATGCAGCTGATGCATGATAGACACATGGCATGAACAAGAAATAAGCTTCTGTTAAATCACTCAGATTTGGAGCTTGTCACTGCAACATAAACTAACCCAGCAATTCTCAAAGTGTGGTCCCTAGATCAAAATAAGTAGCAGCAGTATCACCGGAAAATTTATTAGAAATGTAGATTATCGGGTTCCAGCCAAGGTCTATTGAAGCAGAAACTCTGGGGTGACACTGGGTGTAGTGGCTCACACCTATAATCCCAGCACTTTGAGAGGTTGAGGTGAGAGGATCACTTGAGCCTAGGAGTGATTAAGAGCATCCTGGGCAACACAGCAAGATCCTTTCTGTACAAAAAATAAAAATAAAAAAATTAGCCAGGCATGGTGGTGCATGCCTGTAGTCCCAGCTACTTAGGAAGCTGAGGCACAAGGATTGCTTGAACCCAGCAGTTCAAGGCTAGAGTGAGCTATGATTGCACCACTGCACTCTAGCCTGGGTGACAAAGCAAGATTTTGTCTCAAAAAAAAAAAAAAAGAAAGAAAAGAAAAAAGAAACTCTGAGATGCAGTCCAGCAATCTGTGTTTTAGTAAGCTCTGCAAATCCTTCTAATGCCCTCTAAATTTTAAGAGCAACTGACCTAACTGATTCCTCTTCTATTACTGATCCCTGATGCCCGGTATCCAGAAATAAAATACACAAAGAGAGAACCTGTCTGGCCTAATTTAATCACCATCACCCTGCCTGGGCGGAGCTCTTGTTACCATGCCACCTCATGAATCATCATACAAACATTAAACTGACCATCTTGGGTGATGTGCTTCCCTTAGGTTCAGTCAGCCCCAGGCCCAGTAGCCACAGTTTGGAAGAGGCAAGAAGGGTCAGTGATACAGAACACGGCCACGCATGCCTGCATAACCACCTGGAACTGCCCACTCAGCAGGGGCCAGAGGTTGGCAATTTCAAGAGGGGCTGTGGGTGCAGCAGGCACCATGAGTGTTCTCTTCAATAAGTTAGAGCAAATACAGAATATAGGATAACAAAATAGAAGACCTTAAAGGAGTTGAAGGTGATTTGAGCTTCATGATTGCAGCAAAGTATTATATATGAAGGGAGGGTTGTTGCTTGGGAAAAGTCAACTGATTTGAAGTCCAGAGGTCTTCCAAAGTGGTATCTTGTTTAGGAGCTCAAGCCTGGGACAGTGGTATGCATTCCTTGTACTGTCACTTCAACTCACCCCTGGATCTACAAAAAATTCCTGGAGTCATACATGTACCCTCTGATTTCCCTTTTTGTTAGTCACATACGGCCTAGAAAAGCTGTATAAGAAGCCGATGATAAAAATAAAGGCCAAGTAGACTGTAAAAGTTTAGACATAAATGGATTACCAACAAAAGGACAAACAAAAATCTCTGATAAAAAGAAAAACTGAAGCAATTTTTCCAAAGGACCTCATCATTTTAAAAATGGACCTGGTAATATGAATCACCTTCTTTTTTATTGTCTCTGACCTATTTTTCTGAGACTTGGATTCAGGATAGGTAGTTTAGATATTTACCTTTTATGAATCAGGAAATACATGGTAGGTATATGTAAAACGTAGTTAGTTGTATTTAATGACCTCATTCCTGAATTCCATTTTCATTAACATAGCTTTTATTTCTATATCTGCGTTTTGACAGTATGACAAATGGAAGGCTTGTGATTTAGACACTCTGCTTCTAAATCAGTACTTTAAAATCTTTGGTTGTCAGGTGCCTCCTGAGCGCAGTAGGTAGCACATCAGTCTCATAAAATCTTTAATTGTCTATCATTCATTCATATGAAGTTGATGACTGCTCTAATTTCTTTGGGCTCTTCTCATTTGAGTGGGGTACAATTTTACTGTGAAACAGTGCGGTCAGACTGTGCAGTTTTGGAGGTGTAATGATATCAAACACAAAGACAGAATTACTATCCAACACAATGGAGCAGCTTGTCCATGCAATAATAATAGTATTTATTGCTCTGAGGAAGATGGAAAAGATAGGGAAATAGGGGAAACTTTCTTAAACGATGAAACATCTTTTACATAAATGTTTAATATAATTATAAAATTCTATTAATAAATAAAGGAGTTGGGGCGGGGCGCAGTGGCTCACACCTGTAATCTCAGCACTTTAGGAGGCCAAGGCAGGCAGGTTACATGAGACAAGTAATTTGAGACCAGCTTGGCCAATATGGTGAAACCCCGTCTCTACTGAAAATACAAAAATTAGCTGGACATGGTGGCACATGCCGGTAATCTCAGCTACTTGGGAGGCTGAGGCAGGAGAATCACTTGAACCTGGAAGGCAGAGGTTGCAGTGAGCCGAAATCGCGCCACTGCACTCAAGCCTGGGTGACAGTGAGACTCCGTCTCAAATAAATAAATAAATAGAGGAGTTGGAATGGGTTGTACTCATCCCATGGCTGTTTTCTCAGCCTTCTCTTTGCTGTTTTAGTTTGCCCTTTGCCACCCTGAGCCTACAAAGGACACCATATATATATATATATACACACACACACATACATACACATAAATAACATACATATATACACATTTGAGACAGGGTCTCACTCTGTCACCTAGTCTGGAGTGCAATGGTGCACTCATAGCTCACTGCAGCCTCAAACTCCTGGGCTCAAGCAGTTTCCTTGCCTCAGCCTCCCAAGTAGCTGGGAATATAGGTGTGCACCACCACGCCCAGCTACTTTTCAAATATTTTGTAGGGAGGGGATCTCACTATGTTGCCCAAGGCTGGTCTTGAACTCCTGCCCTTAAGCGATCCTCTGGCCTCAGCCTCCCAAGCACTGGGATTACAGGTGTGATCCACTGCACCCAGCTGCAAAGGACATCTTTCTTTTTTTCTTTTTTTTGAGACAGAGTCTTGCCCTGTCACCCAGGCTGGAGTGCAGTGGCACGATCTCGGCTCACCGGTTCATGCCATTTTCCTGCCTCAGCCTCCCGAGTAGCTGGGACTACAGGTGCCCACCACCACACCGGCTAATTCTTTGTATTTTTAGTAGAGACGGGGTTTCACCATGTTAGCCAGGATGGTCTCAATCTCCTGACCTCATGATCTGCCCGCCTTGGCCTCCCAAAGTGTTGGGATTACAGGCGTGAGCCACTGTGCCCAGCCAAGGACATCTTTTAAAGTTTAGCCCACTCTTTCAGAATCTTGGCACATTAGAGTCACCTAAGGAGCTTTAAAAAACTACCAGACTTGTGTCTTCCTAAATAACATCAGGAACCCTGCAGAGGATTTGCAAATCCAGGATATGTGGGCTAGAGGGACTGTAGACATATCCAAAGAGGTTAAGGCAAACAGAAAGCTTTTAAAGGGAAAAGGGAAAATTACACATAATTTGTTTTGAGACAGAAACAACATTGGTTACAGGGGCTTATCACAGGAGTTGATGCCAATTCATTATGGAGACAGCGTCAGGCAAGTGTTCCATACATTCAGCAAGCTGTGACTCAGTAGCAAGCTGAGTCACAATACATCCTTGTGACTCAGGTAGCAAGCTGCAGTTTGAGAAGTACTTGACTAAAGTTCTTGTTACAGGTATACGTTCGTAAGAACCCTTCTGAGAGTCTTTGTAACAGTTCTCATCATAGGCATTTGCACACTGAGGGCCCTCCCTTTGCCGAATCTCAGCTTTGTTTATTTTTTTGTTAAGAGTTTGACACAAGTGACTCCATTTTGCTTCTGACAACTTTCACACCTATTAATTCTAAATGTGGTTTGGGGTGTGTACATGCCAGATTTAGCAGGTAAAAATACAGAACTATAATTAAATTTGAATTTCAGATAAGTAATGAATTATTTTTTGGCCAGGCACAGTGGCTCAGACCTGCAGTCCCAGCACTTTAAGAGGCCAAGGGGGGCAGATTATCTGGGATCAGGAGTTCAAGACCAGCCTGGCCAATATGGTGAAACCCCATCTCTACTAAAAATACAAAAATTAGCCAGGCACGGTGGCATGCACTTGCAATCCCACCTACTCTGGAAGGTGAGGTGGGAGAATTGCTTGAACCCACGAGGCGGAGGTTGCAGTGAACTGAGATCGTGCCACTGCATTCCAGCCTGGGTGATGGAGTGAGACTCCATTTAAAAATAAATAAATAAATAAATAAACAAATAATTATTTTTAAGTGTAAGTACATCTCAAGCAATATTTGAGATACACCTTATACTGAAAATATTATCCATTATTCGTCTGAAATTCAAATTTAACTAGGCATTCCTGGCAACTGTGGGAGGGGAAGAAAGAGATGAAGGGGAGAGGTGGATAAAGTTCTCCCAAGTGATTGACATTTGGTATTTAAGATTAAGAACCTCTGGTTTTGCCCAACCCACCCTCAACTTTACAAGAAAAAGAGTTATTTTCTGTCACCAGAGTTCTGAAAAAAAATCTAGAGTGAGGTTCATTATTTTTAAAACACATATCAGATGGTTAATTTCCCATTCATTTATTTCTGCCTCTCTCCTCCATAGCTTTGTAAGAGTATGCCATGACTGACAACCCGAGCATTGTCATTATGAATGAATAGCACATAATCTCCCATTATGGAAATGTCTGCCACCTCATTTCTGAATTAGTCATCAATTACAGCAGTAGGGAATTAAGAGGCTTAGTCAGAGGAAAGCTGCTTCCTGATTCAAAGTCATGATGGAAAAAAGATGAATAAAATTCAAGTGCACCACTAGTTTTTAGGTTGGCACTCATAAATCTGATTTAAAGTGAGCCAATCTAAATGCTCCAATTAAAAGACACAGACTGGCAAATTGGATAAAGAGTCAAGACCCATCAGTGTGCTGTATTCAGGAGACACATCTCAGATACAGAGACACACATAGGCTCAAAATAAAGAGATGGAGGAAGATCTACCAAGTAAATGGAAAACAAACAGAAAAAAAAAAAAAAAAAGCAGGGGTTGCAATCCTAGTCTCTGACAAAACAGATTTTAAACCAACAAAGATCAAAAGAGACAAAGAAGGCCATTACATAATGGTAAAGGGATCAATTCATCAGGAAGAGCTAACTATCCTAAATATATATGCACACAATACAGGAGCACCTAGATTCATAAAACAAGTCCTTAGAGACCTACAAAAAGACTTAGACTTCCACACAATAATAATGGGAGACATTAACACCCCACTGTCAACATTAGACAGATCAACGAGACAGAAAATTAACAAGGATATCCAGGAATTGAACTCAGTTCTGCACCAAACAGACCTAATAGACATCTACAGAATTTTCCACCCCAAATCAACAGAACATACATTCTTCTCAGCACCACATCACACTTATTCCAAAACTGACCACATCATTGGAAGTAAAGCACTCCTCAGCAAATATACAAGAACAGAAATTATAACAAACTGTCTCTCAGACCACAGTGCAATCAAACTAGAACTCAGGATTAAGAAACTCACTCAAAAC
>NW_012114799.1:4528777-4542044 GCF_000951035.1 Colobus angolensis palliatus
AATATCCCTGATGAACATCGATGCAAAAATCCTCAATAAAATACTGGCAAACAGAATCCAGCAGCACATCAAAAAGCTTAACCACCATGATCAACTTGGCTTCATCCCTGGGATGCAAGTCTGGTTCAACATTCGCAAATCAATAAACGTAATCCATCATATAAATAGAACCAAAGACAAAAACCACATGATTATCTCAATAGATGCAGAAAAGGCCTTCAACAAAATTCAACAGCCCACCATGCTAAAAACTCTCAGTAAACTATCTATTGATGGGACATATCTCAAAATAATAAGAGCTATTTATGACAAACCCAAAGCCAACATCATACTGAATGGGCAAAAACTGGAAGCCTTCCCTTTGAAAACTGGCACAAGATGGGGATGCCCTCTCTTACCATTCCTATTCAACATACTGTTGCAAGTTCTGGCCAGGGCAATCAGGCAGGAGAAAGAAATAAAGGGCATTCAATTAGGAAAAGAGGAAGTCAAATTGTCCCTGTTTGCAGATTACATGATTGTATATTTAGAAAACCCCATCGTCTCAGTCCAAAATCTCTTTAAGCTGATAAGCAACTTCAGCAAAGTCTCAGGATACAAAATCAATGTGCAAAAATCACAAGCATTCCCATACACTAAAAACAGACAGAGAGCCAAATCATGAATGAACTTCCATTCACAACTGCTTCAAAGAGAATAAAATACCAAGGAATCCAACTTACAAGGGCTGTAAAGGACCTCTTCAAGGAGAACTACAAACCACTGATCAGCGAAATAAAAGAGGACACAAACAAATGGACGAACATTCCATGCTCGTGGATAGGAAGAATCAATATAGTGAAAATGGCCATAATGCCCAAGGTAATTTATAGATTCAATGCCAACCCCATCAAGCTACCAATGACTTTCTTCACGAATCGGAAAAGCTACCTTAAAGTTCATATGGAACCAAAAAAGAGCCCACATTGCCAAGACAATTCAAAGCCAAAAGAACAAAGCTGGAGGCATCACACTACCTGACT
Organism: Colobus angolensis palliatus; assembly: GCF_000951035.1. Lineage (NCBI taxonomy): Eukaryota > Metazoa > Chordata > Mammalia > Primates > Cercopithecidae > Colobus > Colobus angolensis. The sequence continues at coordinate 4,529,800 of NW_012114799.1, forward strand.
TCAAACTATACTTCGTGACTACAGTAACCAAAACAGCACTGTACTGGTACCAAAACAGAGATATAGACCAATGGAACAGAACAGAGCTCTCAGAAATAATACCACACATCTACAATCATCTGATCTTTGACAAACCTGACAAAAACAAGAAATGGGGAAACAATTCCCTATTTAATAAATGGTGCTGGAAAAACTGGCTAGCCATATGTAGAAAGCTGAAAGGGGATCTCTTCCTTACACCTTATACAAAAATTAATTCAAGATGGAGTAAAGACTTAAATGTCAGATCTAAAACCATAAAAAACCCTAGAAGAAAACCTAGGCAATACCATGCAGGACATAGGCATGGGCAAGGACTTCATGTCTAAAACACCAAAAGCAATGGCAACAAAAGCCAAAATTGACAAATGGGATCTAATTAAACTAAAAGAGCTTCTGCACAGCAAAAGAAACTACCATCAGAGTGAACAGGCAACCTACAGAATGGGAGAAAAGTTTTGCAATCTACTCATCTGACAAAGGGCTAATATCGAGAATCTACAAAGAACTCAAACAAATATACAAGAAAAAAACAAACAACCCCATTAAAAAGTGGGGAAAGGATATGAACAGACATTCCTCAAAATAAGACATTCATACATCCAACAGACACATGAGAAAATGCTCATCATCACTTGCCATCAGAGAAATGCAAATCAAAACCACAATGAGATACCATCTCACACCAGTTAGAACGGCAATCATTAAAAAATCAGGAAACAGCAGATGTTGGAGAGGATGTGGAGAAATAGGAACACTTTTACACTGTTGGTGGGATTGTAAACTAGTTCAACCATTATGGAAAACAGTATGGCAATTCCTCAAGGATCTAGAACTAGATGTACCATATGACCCAGCCATCCCACTACTGGGTATATACCCAAAGGATTATAAATTATTCTACTACAAAGACACACGCACACGTATGTTTATTGCAGCACTATTCACAATAGCAAAGACTTGGAACCAACCCAAATGTCCATCAGTGATAGACTGGATTAAGAAAATGTGGCACACATACACCATGGAATACTATGGAGCCATAAAAAAGGATGAGTTCATGTCCTTTTTAGGGACATGGATGCAGCTGGAAACCATCATTCTCAGCAAATTATCGCAAGGACAGAAAACCAAACACCGCATGTTCTCACTCACAGGTGGAAACTGAACAATGAGAACACTTGGACACAGGATGGGCAACATTACACACCGGGGCCTGTCATGTGGTGTGGGGAGGAGGGAGGGATAGCATTAGGAGAAATATCTAATGTAAATGACGAGTTAATGGGTGCAGCACCATTAACTCCATACATGGTGCACCAACATGGCCCACGTATACATACGTAACAAACCTGCACGCTGTGCACAAGTTCCCTAAAACTTAAAGTATAATAAAAAAATTAAGTAAATTAAATAAAGTGAGCCAATCATTTTTCCTGGATGCCAGTAGGCATAGCTAGCTCTTTCCACAATTGCAGAGCCTTATTAGGTTACTCTGATCTGGCAAAGCTAACACAATCAGAGGGGATCCTGGATTGAAGCTCAATTTTTGGTTCCTGCAATTGATTTAAAAGAGATCAGGAGGCAACTAGAGTAGAATGTGCAAGGCTGTAGGATTACTGACTCAATTATTCGAGCAAACGGGTATAACTAGGTTATCAGAATGGGATGAGAACACTGGATTAGGACTAAAACAGCTCAGAGAAGATAAACCATTGTGTTTCATGGTCAAGGATGGCATTAGTGATGATTACTTTGGAGAACAGCGACAATGTGAAACATCACAAATTCTTTTTAAATATGCTTTCATAAACCTTTCAAATGATCAGAGTGTAGTAACTTTATTATAAAGTATTTGCAAAACAGGGAGACAAAAACTCATTCATAATTTTACCACTCTAATAGAACCACAGTATACATTTGGCTGCATTTTCTTCTAGATTTAAGAAGAAAATGTCTTTGTGTGTTTCCAAGTGGTTGTCCATTAAACATTCTTAAAGTCCAGATACACTGGTGCCCTAATGCTGTTCATCACCCAGCAAGCAACTCAAATGCCATTTTAAAGCTATTCCTTGCTTTGTAAATCTCCAACTCTGCCTCAGTGGATGACTTCACTTGCTACCTTGGAAAGATCATAGATACTGACAGCTCTTGATTGGTGATTGCTTTCAGCTCAACACATCATGGCCCCCTTATATAGTTCCACCTTTTCCTTTACCCTCAAAAGGAGAGATGATCCCTCCTCTCCAAAGCTAACCCTTCACCTGTCTTTTGATCTCCATCATTCCCTGTCCCCCTGAGCTAACCCTCACCTGTCCCCTGGTCCCTATCACTCCATGGCTCCTTGGGAAGCTCACCTTCCTTGATAATATGGCCTATATACCCCTGGGACTATCAATCCCAACTTTCCAAAGAAAAACTCCCTATCCGTATAATGAGATCTGGAATTCCTAATTTGCTTGCAAAAACTCCAGGTGTGTCATTGTACAAATATGTGCAAAATGTAATTTTTTTCTACTTTTCTGTAATACCCCTCATTTGTTAATACAAATCCATATGTCATCAGATGGCAGAAACATAATCTCAGTTATTTCAGGGTTTCTTTTACCCACACATTTTCCTTGAGGTTTAGTTTGAATTGTGGCAGGCTTATGTGACAGTAATAATATGAAAAACAATGACTAACCCTTAAATGCCACTAACTAACCACTGTTTCACATGCCTTCCCTGACTTAACTCCTTTAATCCTTACAACAGCCCAAGACAGGTTCTACTATTATTGTCCTGTTTTACATATGGAGAAACTGATATATAGAGAATTAAGTAATTTGCCCAAAGAAACAGATTTGTAAGTTTACGCCAGAGTTCATGCTCTAAATCATTATCTTAGACTTTCTCTTACTCTCTCTTTTGTAGCCCACGGCATTAGCAGTCAGAGGTGGTATCTGGTTTGGGTCACTGTCTAGGTTACATGGGCTAAAACATTTTCCTCCCATCATCAACACACACAGGTGCCTGCTGGGTCATCCCTCACTCCTCACCCCAAATCCCTTTCATGGCTGGCTAACTTTCAGCTACTGTCACCCTTCTTTTAGGACCACTCTACACCTGTCTTGCCTTGCTGAGCCTCACTCTGCTCACTTATCTAAAGCCTTCTTGGTCCACATATAACATTCAACACTTTTCCTTGCTGACCCAGGTTCCCTCTACTACTACATCAAAATCCCTCGGCTCACCTGGGGTTTCTTTCCCCACCCCATCCTGAGGCTTGGCCCTGGAAGGCAGGGTTCAGGGAGGCCCTCCTCAGGGACTCATAGCATCCATATGTTCCCTTCTGTTCTTTGACTCCCATTCTCCCTGGTCTGCAAGTTTTTATTTAAGTGAAAATTTAGTCTCAACCCTGGTTCCTCCCAAGTCTAAGGCTCAAAATCTTCCCATGGATCACTGTAAGTGAGGTGCTTTTTTTGAGACAGTCTCGCTTTGTCACCCAGGCTGGAGTGTGACAGTGTGATCTCAGCTCACTGCAACCTCCGCCTCCCAGGTTCAAGCAATTCTCAGCCACCTGAGCAGCTGGGATTGCAGGCATGCACCACCATGTCTGGCTAATCTTTGTACTTTCCATAGAGATGGAGTTTCACCATGCTGGCCAGGCTGGTCTCAAACTCCTGGCCTCAAGAGATCTGCCTGCCTTGGCCTCCCAAAGTGCTGGGATTACAGGCTTGAGACACCGCGCCCTTCCGAAAGTGAGGCTTTTAAAACTCAAAACCCAAGAGCCAGCTTCTGTTTTTACCGTTTATCACTCAATTGACTAAATATAGAAAGGGTCGAGGGTTCAAAGAAACGTGGGGAATGGCACCTGTTGCTCCGTGATATTGAATAAGAGCTGAAATCTCTTACATAGCAGTTCCACATGAGTCTTAGATAGAAATGTTCCTGAAAGGACATTTTACCCACATACTCATGTCGATTTACTTAATGATCAATTCATTTATCAAAAATTTATAAAATATTTATAAAGCACTGTATTAGGGTTTCCTAGAGACACACAACCAATAGGGGTGTGTGTGTGTGTGTGTGTGTGTGTGTGTGTGTGTACTTATAAATATAAGGAGAGAGAAAGACAGATTTATTTTAAGGAATTGGCTCAAATGATTGTTAAAGGCCTTCAACTGACTGGATGAGGCTCATCCACATTATGGAGGGTAAACACTTTTACTCAAAGTCTATTGATTGAAATGCTAATCCCACCTTAAAACCCCTCCAGAGAAACATCTCGAATAATGTTTGACAAAATATCTAGGTGCTGTGACCTGGCCAAGTTGACACAAAATGAACCATCGGAAGCACCTACTCAATTGCTTTTCACTGAGAATGTAATCCAAGATAAACATGGCCCCTGTCCCCATGGTGTTTACTCAAAAACTTAATTCAACAATGCCCAGATATAGACAAATTCAAACTAAAGTACAAAAGACTGAAACCAGCTCCTTTCCCACAGCAAGTATTGAAAAGGAGGAAAAAGAGACTAAGAGGTCTCTGGGTATCAAAAGCTAGGGACTGGGAAAAGGCAGCAGAAAGGGACTCTGGTATCTTCTAAGATGAAACTGAAATCATTCACTGCTTTGTCAAGGTCATTGATACTCCCACTCCTCCAACTGACTCTTCCAGGAGGATTGGTCCCTTTTACCATTTGGGGATGGTAATAGTCAGGAGCGGCTTCACAGAGGAGGTGATGTTTAAACTAAATGTTGAGTAATGGATAGGAGTACCTTTGGCAGAAAGAAGGGCAGGCAAAGGTCATTCCAGACATCAGAGGCCAAGGAAGCCGTAAATAAAGACAGAAGGGGGAATGTACTGCATTTGCTAGGCACAAAGTGCTTCCTGTGACTGGGGGATAGGGCACAATGGCAAAGCACAGAGACAACAGAGGTGGAGAAGTACATTGGAGGCCTTATTTCCCATAAATGCTTGGACTTAGCAGTGAGAATCCATGAAAAGTGTTACACTAGAAGGAGATGTGATCATTCTGTTTTGAGAGAGATCACATGCTGACCAAGAGAGTCTTCTGGATGAATCACTGGGGACCAAGACTAGAGTCAGAGACCATTAGCAGATTATTTAAAAATCCTGGAGTGAGATGATGAAGGTCTGAAAGTGAGACTAGAGGCAAGAAAACAGGGTTGCTATAAAAAAGGGGTTACGATAATGCAGTGGGGTTAGAATAAAAAGACTTGGTGATTTATTGATTGTGGAGAGACAGAGAGGGGCAGAAATGGGGGAGTTTGGCTTGGAGAGTGTGTCATCCACTGAGAGAGAGAACACAAGAAGAGGAGCAGATGTCGGGGTAAGGAGTCCCATTTTGGAATGGGAGCTTCCAGAAGTGTTCCATTCAACCAGTGGAGCTCCCACATTCAAGTGGATCACACAGACCTGGTCAAGCGAAAACACAATCATGGTGACCACCATAGAGGGCATTCCCCAACCTCATATTCCTGGATCACCCGGGATTCTTATACAATATAATCCAAGAAAGGGGAAACAAGTTCTCTTAAACTAATAGCAGACTTCAAGCCAGTCTTTGTATACTGCACACTAAAAAATAATTGGATTGGCCGGGCGCGGTGGCTCATGCCTGTAATGCCAGCACTTTGGGAGGCAGAGGCAGGCAGATCACCTGAAGTCAAGAGTTTGAGACCAGCCTGACCAACAGGGTGAAACTCCATCTCTACTAAAAACACAAAAATTAGCCTGGCACGGTGGTGCCCACCTATAATCCCAGCTACTCAGGAGGCTGAGGCAAGAGAATCACCTGAACCCAGGAGGCAGACGTTGCAGTGAGCCGAGATCATGCCACTGCACTCCAGGCTGGGTGACAGAGCAAGACTCCATCTCAATAATAATAATAATAACAATAATAATAATTGGGTTATGTGCCAGGCCTAACCCAGAGCTGATACCTTTATATGACTCAAGTTAATGCTTACTACAACTCTACAAAATCAATTCTATTATCATCCTAATTTTATGGAGAGACTAAATAACTTACCCATGGCTATCCAACTAATAAGCAGTAAAGTCAAAAGTCAAACCTTGGTATTTGAGCTGATTCATAGTCATCAGATTAGGGCCAAGAGGAAGGAGCTACTCAGACATGGTCTAAACCTCTTTATTTTTATCCAGTGCAACTACTGAATAATGTAAGAATCTCTTGCCTTTTTCCACAAAGGAAGGTTCGGTATAAAGCTCATCGATTTATAATTCCATTTTTTAATGTAGAGATGAGATCTTATACAATTTTCCTTTTGGTTTTCACTTTCCTTAGTGTTACAGTGGAAATGGAAACAGTGTTATCTGCTCACAATAACTCTGTATCTAACCTCCTGCCTGTTCAGCCCAAAGGTTTGTCTGTCCTTATGAGCAAAACTAAAAGCAATCCTCTCTTCTTCTGTTACAGGTTACATTAAAGGTAGTCATATACACAACTCTTTAAATCTCGCACTTTCCCTTTCATTCTGCTTAGTGAAAGTAGTCTTTCGCCTCTCTCGGGATGAAAACCTGTGTAGCCTCTAAGACATTTTTTTTTAATTTAATTTAAGTTCCAGGATACATGTGCAGGACGAGCAGATTTGTTACATAAGTAAATGTGTGCCATGGTGGTTTGCTGTGCCCGATCAACCCATCATCCAAGACATTTCTACTTACTTTTAGGCTGCTTTAAATCAAAAACCAAGTCTCTGTTCAGAAAGTAAAAATGCCCAGTACAATATATTAGGAATCTCTTCAATCCTCACGGGAAGGAAGGCTTCTCTCCCTAAAAATGAGCATAGGAATCTTTCTTTTCCTTCCCTAACTGACATTTCCCCACTCTAAGCTTGATCTCTTTCTCTAGCAGGGTCAAAGCAGGGAGAGGGAGGAAATGTGAGGTCTACATTACTTGTAGCCTTGACTGACTCTCTGGTAAGACAGCTTAGAGCCCTGTGGGCCAGGCTGGAGCTTAAAAAGCACTCCCCTTTTCTTGTGGAATGCTTTTGCAGTTCTTTGGTGGTTCTTCAGCATTGGGACACTCTGCTGCCGTTCCTTGTAAATAATTTTTATTTGATTGACTTACCAATAATTGAAAGACATATGTTGGAAAATTTATCAAATATTTATATACATATATACAGTCATGTGTCACATAAGGACATTCTGGTCAGCGATGGACTATATATACAAAAAAAATGCAAAAAATACCAAAAAATACAAAAAAGTCCAATAAGATTATAATATTGTATATTTATGGTACATTTTCTATGTTTAGATACATGAATACTTTCCATTGTGTTACAATTGCCTGTAGCATTCAGTACAGTAACGTGCTGTCCAGATTCGTAGCCTCGAAGCAATATTATGCCATCTAGTCTAGGTGTGTAGTAGGCTATTCCATCTAGGTTGTATAAGTGTACTCTGTGATTTCTGCACAGTGACAAAATCACTTAATGAGCCATTTCTTAGAACATGTCCCTGTTGTTAAGTGATGTATGTCTGTATGCGTGTGTGTGTATTTGTGCATTATGTATTTTGAAGCAATTTGTAACAAATTTAGAATTATTACTTATTTTAGTTTTTATTATAGTGGTCCTCTATATTATTTATAGTGGTCCTCTACATATATTACTTTGTGGTCCTCTCTGTACATTATATTGATAGTGGTCCTCTACATATTATATAGTGGTCCTCTTTTGTCCCAATAATGCTTTATATTTTTTAGTCTTCTTTATCCGATATATGTTCCTGCTACCATAAAATGTTATGATAAAAAACTATCATCGCAGCCGGGCGCAGTGGCTCATGCCTGTAATCCCAGCACTTTGGGAGGCTGAGGCCGACAGATCATTTGAGGTCAGGAGTTAAGACCAGCCTGGCCAACATGGTGAAACCCTGTCTCTACTAAAAAATATATAAAAATTAGCCAGACATGGTGGCACATGCCTGTAATCACAGGTACTTGGAAGGCTGAGGCAGGAGAATTGCCTGAATCCAGGAGGTGGAAGTTGGAGTGAGCAGAGATCATGCCACTGCACTCCAGCCTGGGTGACAGAGGGAGACTCCATCTCAATAAACAACAACAACAACAACAAACAAAAACAAAAAAACCTAGCATAGCTATCTTTTCGTTAGAATTTGCTTTAGTTTCTTGTAATTTTTGTGCTTTCAAACTTTGTAAACAACAACAAAAACAAAAAAACAAAAACAAAAAAACCTAGCATAGCTATCTTTTCGTTAGAATTTGCTTTAGTTTCTTGTAATTTTTGGCTTTCAAACTTTGTGTATTCTTACAGTTCAAAAGTGTTCCTTATAAACAATATGTAGCTGGATTTTATTCTTTCTGCCATTTCATTTTGTGCTTTCTGTTTGCCCTACTATTTCTGGTTTTTTTCTCTTTTATTGCCTTCTTTTGAATTAATTTTTTTCTTATTCCATTTTCCACTTCACTGGCTTTTAAGTTATATACTCTATTTGTATTCTTTTAGTAGTTACTCTGGACATTTTACAATGCCTAATCAGGGACAGCTGAAAATGTCCCCCTCTACCTGCTCAAAGATGTCCACATCATAATCCCCAGAACCTGTGAATATGTTACTATACATGGTAAAAATGGCTTTTAAAATGTAATTAAGTAAGGATTATCCTGGGCTATCTAGGTGGGTCCAATGTAGTTACATGGGCCTTTATAAGAAGGAGGCAGGAGAGTTAGAATTTTAAAAAGGCAAGGTGATGATAGAAGCAGACAAGACTAGAGGATGCCAATGTCTTTGAAGATGGGTTTCAGGAAACAGGAGTGAGGGATGCAGATAGACTCCAGAAGCTAGAAAGGCAAGGAAACATTCTTTTGCAGAGCCTCCAGCAGAAAAATATCCCTGCTGACCCATGTTAGACTTCTTACCTCTAGATCTATGAGAGAATAAATTCCTGTGTTTTAAGTCATTAAGTTTGCAGTAATTTGTTACAACAGCAATTGGAAGCTAATACAGACTTTGGAACCTGAAAGTGGAGTACTGCTGTAATAAGTACCTAAAGATATGAAAGCAGCTTTGGAATTGGACATTAGGCAGAGGGTGAAAGAATACTGAAAATCCTAGATTGCTTTGAAGATACTGTTAGTAGAAATATGGATGTTAAAGATCCTGCCAATGAGGGCTTGAAGGAGTGAGGAGCCTGGTAGAGAGAACCCATATTGTCTTGGAGAACACCTTAATCATCATAAACATACCATTGGTAGAAACATGGATATTAAAGGCAATGTGGGTCAGGTGCAGTGGCTCACGCCTGTAATCCCAACACTTTGGGAGGCCGAGGCAGGCAGATCACCTAAGGTCAGGAGTTCACGACCAGCCTGGCCAACATAGAGAAACCCCGTCTCTACTAAAAATACAAAAATTAGCCGGGCATGGTGGCACATGCCTGTAATCCCAGCTTGAAGGAGGCAGGACAATCGCTTGAAGGCCAGAGGCAGAGGTTGCGGTGAGCTGAGATCATGCCATTGCACTCCAGCCTGGGCAACAACAGTGAAACTTCATCTCAAAATAAATGAATAAATAAATAAATAAAGGCAGTGTGGTGAAGGCTCAGAAGGAAATGAGAACATGTTAGAAACTGGAGGAAAGTGAATCCCTGTTATACAGTGGCAGAAAACTTAGCTCCATTGTGTTCCCTACAGTTGTGTGGAAATCAGAGCTTGTAAGTGATAAAACTGGATGTTTAGCTGAGATTTCCAAGCAAAGTATTAAAGATGCGTCCTGGTTTCTTCTTGTTTATAGTACATGCAAAAGGAAAAGATAGATTGATAAAATGGTAAACTAAAAGGAACCAGGACTTAATGATTTAAGAAACTCTGTTTATCCAAATTGCAAAAGATGATGGAGTAGGAGATTCACTGTTGGAACGGCATGCCAAAGATGTGGTTGGATAACATTTTGCTGGTGTCTTGACTCCTTAAAACAGGCAGCAGTAGTAGTAGTAGTGCTTAATATATTTAGGTTTACTTATAAGATTACCAGTTTGTGTGTTCCCCATTCAATCTTGTATTTCAGACCTTCTTTCTGGAGTCACTTTCTTTCTTTCTTTCGGGAGTATGTCATTAAAAATTTCTTCAGTGAGGCTCTGTTGATACCAAATTCATTTTTTATCTGAAAATGTCTTTACTCCTCCTTCATTGTTAAAACTTCACATGGTGTACAATTCTAAGTTCACAGTGAACATCTCTCAACCTTTTGAACATATTATCCTATTGTCCTATGGATCTCATTATTGCTCTAGGAAGTATGCTGTCAGTCTAATTCTTGAGTTTTGGAGGCATTCTCTTTCTTTCTCTCTAACAGCTCAAAGGATCTTATTCTTATTTTGTTGTTCTGTAGTTTTCACTACAAGATTTGTACAAATGAATTTTTGTCAGTTCTTCTTGATACAGGTTTTGATTCCTGGATCTGTTGGCTCACAAGGTCTAGAAAATTCTCAGCTACTATCTCTTGGAATATCTCTTCTCCAACTTCTGTCTCCTCTATTTTAGCACTCCAGTTGGACTGTATTTAAACTTTCTTATTCTAACCTTTGTGTTTTGTGCCTTACATATGCTTAATTCTCTCATCTCTGTGTGAAAGTCTCTCTTCCACTTCATTAATTCTATTTTTAGCTACATCTATTTTGCTGTTTAACCCATCCACTGACTTTTAAAATTAAAATTATTTTGATTTCATTTTTAAAGTTTCATTTTGCTGATTTTCAAACTTTGTAAACCTTCTTGGAGGTTTAAATCTATTATTTATTATATCTGTGGACTCTTGCTCATAGTGACTTCTTTCCTCATGTGTGTAGAATTTTTTTATTGTTAGACAATACTTTATTGGGGGTGCTTAATCTGTGGCAATACTGAGGAGATAGAATTGGGATGTTTTTCTTCAGGGAGGACTTACATTTCCTTTTTCTGGTCAAGAGTAGTACTATGGTTTGGATGTAATTTCTCCCTACCAAAACATGTTAAAATATAATTGCCAATGTAGCAGCGTTGGGAGGTGGTGTTTTCAAGAGGTGATTAGGCTGTTAAGATGGGTTTTTCACAAGACTGGTTTAGTTCATGAGGTTGGATTCATTCTCATAGAAATAGATTAGATCTTCCAAGAGTGGGTTGTTCTAAAATTCATTAGCCTCCTTTGTCCTGTCTCTCTTTGCACACATCTGCATACCTTTCTGCTTCTCTACCATATTGTGCTTCAGCATGTGGCCCTCACCAGAAGCCAAACAGCTCCTGGTGCAACGTTCTTGGACTTTCCAGCCAACAGAACTGTGAACCAAATGACTTTCTTTATAAATTATACAGACTCAGGTATTCTGTTAAAGCAACACTAAATGGAATAAGACAGGGTGAGAGGAAGCAGAGGAGTGGTACTAACCCAGTACCACTTTAACTAAAATCTTAATGGGTGATCTTGAATAGTAATTGTCAAAGAAATTCTCAGAGAAAACTGTTATTTCTTCTTTTCCCCTCATAGTGAAGACAGGCTTCATTACAGACTTCCTCTTTTTAGCCAATGGTTTTTTTCCTGGACTACTTTTTCCCTAAGGATCTAGACCCTTCAAAACTTTTAGTGTAATGAGGTTATTTCAGTTTTGTACAAGCCTATATTATCTCCCATTCCCTTCTGGGATATTAACCCCAAAATCTCTAGGATTCTGAAGCCACACTGTCTGGATTCTAATTCCAGTTCTCCCACACGCTATTGTGTAACCATGAACAAGTTAATTCTCTGTGCTTCAGTTTCCTCTTCTATAAAATGAATATTGGTCCCAGTTCTTCCCTCACATGAACATTATGAGTAATAAGTGAAATGATGTTATTAAAATTCATGGACCAGTGCCTGGCCCATTGGGAGTGCTCTAAAAGTGCTTGCACTTACTTACTCAGAATTAGCAAGTGCCTCCATGTTAGTTTAAGGCTTACTCATTCAGTTTTAGCTCACAGAACTGTTTTTTTTTTATACTTTAAGTTCTAGGGTACATGTGCACAATGTGCAGGTTTGTTACATATGTATACATGTGCCATGTTGGTGTGCTGCACCCACTAACTCATCATTTACATTAGGTGTATCCCCTAATGCTATCCCTCTCCCTCCCCTCCCCACAATAGGACCCGGTGTGTGATGTTCCCCTTCCTATGTCCAAGTGATCTC
>NW_012114799.1:4546331-4561288 GCF_000951035.1 Colobus angolensis palliatus
TCTGTAAAGGATTTTATTTCTCCTTCACTGATAAAACTTAGTTTGGCTGGATATGAAATTCTGGGTTGAAAACTCTTTTCTTTAAGAATGTTGAATATTGGCCCCCACTCCTTTCTGGCTTGGAGAGTTTCTGCCGAGGGATCTGTTGTTAGTCTGATGAGCCCTTTGTGTGCAACCTAACCTTTCTCTCTGGCTGCCCTTAACATTTTTTCCTTCATTACAAGTTTGGTGAATCTGACAATTATGTGTCTTGGAGTTGCTCCTCTCGAGGAGTATCTTTGTGGCATTCTCTGTATTTCCTGAATTTGAATGTTGGCTTGTCTTACTAGGTTGGGGAAATTCTCCCGGATGATATCCTGCAGAGTGTTTTCCAACTTAGTTCCATTTTCCCCATCACTTTCAGGCACACCAATCAGATGTAGATTTGGTCTTTTCACATAATCCCATATTTCTTGGAGGCTTTGTTCATTTCTTTCTACTCTTTTTTCTCTACACTTCTCTTCTCGCTTCATTTCATTCATTTGATCTTCAATCGCTGATACTCTTTCTTCCAGTTCATTGAGTTGGTTACTGAAGCTTGTGCATTTGTCACGTAAGTCCCGTGTTATGGTTTTCATCTCTATCAGTTCTTTTAAGGTCTTCTCTGCATTGATTATTCTAGTTATCCATTCATCCATTCTTTTTTCAAGGTTTTTAGTTTCTTTGAGCTGGTTACATAGTTCCTCCTTTAGCTCTGAGAAGTTTGATCAACTGAAGCCTTCTTCTCTCAACTCATTAAAGTCATTGTCCATCCACCTTTGTTCCGTTGCTGGTGATGAGCTGTGTTCCTATGGAGGGGGAGATGCAGTCTGATTTTTTGAATTTCCAGCTTTTCTGCCCTGCTTTTTCCCCATCTTTGTGGTTTTATCTGCCTTTGATCTTTGATGATGGTGACGTACTGATGGGGTTTTGGTGTGGGTGTCCTTTCTGTTTGTTAGTTTTCCCTCTAACAGTCAGGACCCTCAGCTGTAGGTCTGTTGGAGATTGCTTGAGGTCCACTCCAGACCCTGTTTGCCTGGGTATCAGCATTGGAAGCTGCAGAATATAGAATATTGCTGAACAGCTAGTGTTGCTGTCTGATTCTTGCTCTGGAAGCTTCGTCTCAGGGGTGTACCCCACTGTGTGAGCTGTGAGGTGTCGGTCTGCACCTAGTGGGGGATGTCTCCCATTTAGGCTACTCAGGGGTCAGGGACCCACTTGAGCAGCCAGTCTGTCTGTTCTCAGATTTCAACCTCCGTGCTGGGAGATCCACTGCTCTTTTCAAAGCTATCAGACAAGGACACTTACCTCTGCCGAGGTTTCTGCTGCTTTTTGTTTAGCTATGCCCTGTCCCCAGAGGAGGAGTCTATAGAGGCAGGCTGGCCTCCTTGAGCTGTGGTGGGCTCCACCCAATTCGAGGTTCCTGGCGGCTTTGTTTACCTACTTAAGCCTCAGCAATGGTGGGCACCCCTCCCCCAGCCTCGCTGCCGCCTTGCAGTTAGATCTCAGACTGCTGTGCTAGCAATGAGGGAGGCTCCATGGGCTCGGGACCCTCTGGGCCAGGTGTGGGATATAATCTTCTGCTGTGCCGTTTGCTAAGGCCCTTGGTAAAGCACAGTATTAGGGTGGGAGTTACCCGATTTTCCAGGTGTTGCGTGTCTGAATTTCCTTTGGCTAGGAAAAGGAATTGCCTTCCCCCTTGCACTTCCCAGGTGAGGTGATGCCTAGTCCTGTTTCAGCTCTTGCTGGTCGGGCTGCACCAGTGGACCAGTGCCAACTGTCTGACACACCCCAGTGAGATGAACCTGGTACCTCAGTTGAAAATGCAGAAATCACCCATCTTCTGTGTCACTCACGCTGGGAGCTGGAGGCTGGAGCTGTTCCTATTCGGCCATCTTGCAGCTCACTGAACTTTTAAAAAACAAAAAATGGATTTCAAGGATTTCCTTTATTTTCTTTCAAGCTGTCTGTTACAATTTATCCAGAATCTAGCTGAATTACAGAAGGAAGCTTTTTGACTACTCAATTTATGTATTGTGGAGTCTGAAGTGAAGGGAGCATCCAAGGTATGTTTAAGGGTTTGCCAGGGGACCTGGGGTCCCTTCAACATTTTAAGCTGTCCAGGAAGGGGAAAGGGTAAACACAGAACAATCAAGGGCTGTTTTGTTCCAGGCTGTCTTTAGAGGCATGACCATAAGCCCCACTTTCCGTTGTATTGGAAGCCCTCCCTGACTGATCTGATAACGCTAAATGGAAATGGCTACTATCTTCTTTTCCCTACACTTTAGGCTGTATACAATTATCTACTTCAGGATATATATCATCTTATCTCTCAGTCAACTTTACATCGTCAGCACATAGCAGTTCTCCATAAGTGTTTGTTAAATACATGAATGAAGCTGGGTGCCATGACTCTTGCCTGTAATCCCAGCACTTTGGGAGGCCAAGGTGGGTGGATTGCTTGAGTCCAGGAATTCGATACCAGCCTGGGCAATACAGTGAGACTGCGTCTCAAATTAAAAAACAAAAAAAAAGGAAAAAAATGCATGAATGAATGAGTCCGAGACAAAGGCACTGGAGGACAAAACATATATGAAGAGCGGACCCTTTCTGTGATTTAAAAGTAAACACGAAACTTCCGGACAACTTTTCAAGATGCTAAATTTTCATGAACAAGCCAACTGCTAAATATTATTTAAAGATATGGGAGTAACTAACTGAAAAAAGAGCAAAAGCATAAAAACTGGCTGCTTCTAAATCGTGCAAGGAAAGGTAAGAAAAGGTGAGTCAGGGATCTATCCTTTTTCTGCAAAAGCCCTCTACATGGTTTTATTTTTAACTACAAACTGATTACTATGTATAGCTTTATAAAAGTTAAAATATTTAAAATGAAAAATTAGTCAATTTTTGGCCTGCTATAAGTCAAAGCATCCTGCTGTGCTTTTGACCTCATACAGTTGAGTACAGTTCTTTTTTTTTTTTTTTTTTTTTAAGTTTTGTGCCAAGAGTCCTGACTACCAAAGTGTGTTGACCCGAAGCTTGGTTGACAAAGCTTGGTTAACCAAAGCTTGGTTAACAAATAAACAGAACTTTGAACTTTAGTAAGGAAGTTCTAATGGACCTAGACTGGGTTGGGCAGGCCTACTGACTGCTGCCTGAAGGTGGCTATAAAGGGACTAAGTAAATCAATTAACTCCACAGTTTTCACAAAGGTCTCTTGATATCAAAACTTCTTTCCTTACATGCTTCTCTGATCCTGTGGAGATGAAAATTGACATCCATAGTCATATTCTACCAAAAGAATGGCCAGATCTAAAAAAGGTAATGGTAATTAATTTGCTGAATTATTTCTGAAATTTCTCCAGGGTTTCTCAATGCCTTTCTCTTCTTTATGGAATTAGATGTCTAGTTTATCTGCTTTGGTGGGGGGTGGGGGGAGCTTAAATTATTTGGTAGTTCTGATTTCCTAGTTTTTAAAAATGACTTTTACATTTATTTTGAAAGAATATTGGATTAAAGAAATAAGTGCTTTCTCAGAATCCCTTTTTCCCCTCAAATGAACCATTCTTTAAAATTTCTGGAAAATTTAAGTAAAGCAGATTTACCTTCTTTAAAATCACATATTCAGCTGCTGGGAAGATACATGCCAACTACAGAATTTAAAGTTACAATTTTAAATAAAAGACTATTAAAAATGGAATGTGATTGGTTTCAAGGACTTCTAAAATATATCTCCTTTTCAAAATGTTTAAAATAAGTTTTAGAAGCACCGAGATAGCTTTGTGAATTTTTTTTTTAGTCTATTTTAGGACACTGCCTGAAACCTTTACTTTTTGATGTTCTTTATTCTATAAATCTTTGTCATGAAGAACTAGGAAGTAGGTACATCAAAAAACCCTAGAATAAATGACATGAAACTTTTGCACAGTGACATCTACTAAAAGAGTATTCTTTGTGTTTCTCTAAAGATGGAAATTTCCTTTTGTCATTAAGAACTTTTGAATGAATACAAAAAGAGGAAGGTGAGGAACATGAAGGAAATGTAAAATTGGCTATAGGCTTGTTCAGGCTTAATATCAGGTTTTACCCAATCTTCAGCATTCTGCCAGTACTTTCACACCACCAATAATGTTTCATCTTTTTTATCCCAAATAAGGGAAAATGAATTAACCCTAACTTGAATTAAATGTGGGTCATCGTGCAGGTAGATGAAACTATTTTCTTCTCATAGTTGTCTCATAGAAGAATGTTTATCTTAAGTATTTCTTTGTCCATTGGTATCTTAGGTAAGATGGGTGGTAGAAACCGTGGATTGAAAAATACAAGTGATCTTTGAAAGCCTATCCTATATACAGCTAAGGATAAAAGCTAAACCATTCAACCTGCTCTTCCTAAAAGGACTCTACATGTTGACACAGGAACATGCTGTTCTGAGTGCTGTTGTCCTCATCATAGTTTACTGAAGTGTAAACTGCTTCACAATGTTAATGATTTCAGGAAGGGAATGCACCAGTTCCTTTGTGAGAGTGCATCTGTGTTATTTAGAAGCTGCATGCAGTTTCTTATATCGTATGGTGCCCACCACTTTCTACCCCTCGTTTATGAGTATTTGCCTGATGAATGATGCAATGAACACATTGATTAATTTGTGAACACAAGAAGAAACTCCCTAATCTAAGAGTTTTGGTAAAATCCAAATTTTAGTATTTGGTATTTTAAAATAGCCATAATCTATACCTAGCAAATGGCACTAATTCCTCTGTTACAGCTTTTTTCTCTATTTGAATATGAAAGAACATCCACATGAAATGCTTTGGAAACCACCATGGTGGTCTCTAGAGGACAATGCCCACCTGTACTGTCCCACTGAGAGAGTTAGCTAGCATGACCGACCCTCCAAGCAGGGCTCCAAGCTCCAGGGCATACACCTCCTTGTGCAGACAGGATTTTGAGGCTTAGAGAGCTACAGTCTGAATATGGACATCTCCCCCAGAATTCAGGTGAAACCCTAGCCTACAAGGCAATGGTATTAGGAAATGCAGCCTTCTGGGGGTGATTAGGTCATGACAGCAGAGCCCTCATGAATGAGATCAGTGCCCTTATAAAGTAAGCCCAAGGAAGCTTGTTCACCCCTTCTACCACATGAGGGCACAGCAAGAAGGCACCATCTTAGAACCAGAAAGCCAGTTCTCACCAGATCTTGGACTTCCCAGCTTCCAAACTCCCTCTCCTTTCTATCACCAGCTATTGCTTTAAAGAGGGAGAGAAATTTTGTCCCAATAAACCAGGTTTCTTCTTCTTTTTTTATTT
This sequence comes from Colobus angolensis palliatus, assembly GCF_000951035.1. NCBI lineage: Eukaryota > Metazoa > Chordata > Mammalia > Primates > Cercopithecidae > Colobus > Colobus angolensis. Next base: position 4,551,660 of record NW_012114799.1, read on the forward strand.
TTATGTATTTATTTTTATTTCCATATGCTATTGGGGAACAGGTGGTGTATGGTTATATGAGTAAGTTCTTTAGTGGTGATTTGTGAGATTTTGGTGCACCCATCACCCAAGCAGTATACACTGCACCCAATTTGTAGTCTTTTATCCCTCACTCCCTTCCCACCCTTTCCCCCTGAGTCCCCAAAGTCCATCATGTCATTCTTATGCCTTTGCATCCTCATAACTTAGCTCCCACTTACGAGTGAGAACATACGATGTTTGGTTTTTCATTCCAAACCAGGTTTCTTCTTATGTAGTAGTCTCACATGCTGCAAACAGACAGCTGACACTTCATCATCACTATCTACATCATTTTCATCGTTATAGTTATAATACTTCGTACTTCTAGGGAGAGACAGAGGGAGAAATAATTTACATAAACCTTGCAAAATATGCAGATAAGATTTATACTATTCACTTGACAGATGAGATGCTTGAGACTCAGAAATGAACCTAGAATCTCAGAGCTATATGGGGCCACCACAGTCCCTCAAGAGCCTCTCCATCACCACATCCACCTTGAGAAAACTGGCCCAAGAGAGTACGGCTGCTGGAATAACCTTGACCTTCTTATACAATGAAGAGACAGAAAAGTAGAATCAACATGCCTGAAGTGATGGTTAACTAATGATGACAAAGGGCTGGGATTTGAGAAATCTTTTCATTTTCACTTGCTAATAATAATTTTAGTCAGACTTACAAGCAGGATCCTTGAAAAAAATACGTATCCGAAGTATAAAGACAGTGGATTCAGGGATACTTGATCAAATTGTTTCTGATGAATGAGGACCCACACTCTCTGCTGTCACAAACAGGAGGTGGGGCCCAAGAAACTGTGGCGAAAGATGTTTCAGGTTGATCCGCAATGGATTATTCACAGCAACAATGAGGATGATACAGTTTCAGCTTTTTCCTCCAGCAAGGCTTTATTGACAGCCTACTGTCTGCCCAATAGTAGGGCTTGCAAAGATTCTTCTAATTATAAATGGAGCAAAAAATTCTGACCTCCAATTTAAAAATCATACACTTCCACCTTCTTTTGTTAGCAACTGCACTTGATCGATACAAGGCTTTAGAAGACAAAATCCTAGACATCATTTGATTTTTAGAAAATCCTTCTGAGGAGATAAATATCTGGTTTCATCACCCAGGAGGCTCATTATTCACCTCATGGAGGTGTGATGTCCTCAAGACATTAACAATAGTCATTCAGTTCATCCTCTTTGATTCATACATGTGCATTTCAGAAACATATCTCTTGTCTATAAAACTGAATTTCCTGGAATGTTTTCAATTTGCTTTTTATTTGGCATGCTCATAAATGCCTATGAGACACTGGTTATTGTCAGTCAAACACTTTCAGATTGTACATGCTTCCTGGGGCATATGCTCGGACCAAAACCACTCCCAGGGTCCTAAATTTTAGACCCCAGGCTCGGCTCAACCTGGGATGAGAACTGAGGGTCTACGTCAAGCACGGACCTGGAGAAGAATAAAATTGCCCTAAATAAGTTGGGTCTTTGCAAGGGGCCTGTGAGGTAAATTGGCACTTCACACTTTCCAGGAAAGGGAGGGAGGGATACAGAGGGGCAAAGGGCTCCTTTCCTCATGGCTCTCCTTAGTTCTGACCCCAGGGTATTCTATTTGGGGTTGGAATAAGACTGTCACCACTACTGCCACCCCTACCACCATCCCCACTGCTACTGTCACTGCCACCACCATCACCATCAGCCATCATGGGTACTACCACTGCCACCATATTCACTACTTCAGCCACACCACTACAACTACCTCACTCCCTCCACCATGCAATTAGTGCCCCCACCGTCACCACCATCATCACCAGCATCACTGTTAGCATGAATGAATGAAGCCCTGTCCACTGGCCAGGCCTGGTGTCAGCAGCTTTATATGCACTATCTCACCTAATTCCCCTGAAAACTTATGTCCCAGCCACTCCTGTTAGCCTCATTTTTATTAATACACATAGGGAAACAGGGACTTGGAGACATTTCACGCCAACCAAGTCAAGCGCCTTGTAAGTGACTTGTTGCGTGTGGGAGGATCCCTCTGCTCTGCCTTTCCTACCTCCCTGCCCTTCCCCACATGGAATGCTTCTCTACCTGCTAACATACGGGTGAGAGTTCCTTACAGAGTTATGAAAAAGTAACAAAGAAAGAGAGTGAGGGGGAGAAAGCAGGCAGTAGAGAAAGAAGGAAATAAAACCCTTTCTTCTACATGAAGGATAAAAGTTCAATGGCAAATTTCCAGTTTAAGAGCACAGTCTTAAGTTGACTCTAAAGTGTAACTGATTAAGGTCATATTCCATCCCTCCCCCAACATATCTCTCTTGGCAGCTTTTTCCAGGGGAAAAGAAGGAAAAAGTACAAAGGCATTGAATGCATGAAGGGCGAGAGCAGGGGTTGGGGGCACAAGCAAAGGAGAGGCTGGGTGCAGGGAGGAGAAGCTGAGTTTCGGCCGACAGTCTCCCTTGCCTGCCCAGCCTCCAAAACCAAGTCTGCTGATGTCACTGGGGAGGAAACCGAAGATAGATTTCTAAAGGTAATATGATTATTTGGGGCTAGGACTCAAGAACAGACCTCTTACCTGGGTAGAATAAGACTGGTATAGAATTAATCCAAACCTTATGAAGCTGTTGAGGCAGACCCCAGGCACAGACACAGAGACACAAACACCCCTATGCTGCACTGTGGCCCAGGCCCAGACCTTCCCCTCAGTCTAGAGGTGAAGGGAGCTAAGAAACGGATCCACCAAGACCTGACTCCCTACAGACAACTTCCCTGCACTGCGGCATGAAAATCAACTGCTGTACCCTGGCCTCATCCAGCCACAACAAACGAGAAGTTGAGCTGATGTTCAGCTTGCTTTGCTCACTGACCCATCGCTGCTGGCCAACTCAGAGTCATTAAGGAGCCCCCTCATGTAGCTATCTCCTGCCTCCATTCCTTCCCTCTGACACCACACTGTGACAGCCATGCAGGAAGCGTGGAAATCCTGAACACTAGAAGATCCTCTCCAATCTGACCCCGGGACTACCTTTTTGATGTCCCTCCCAATACTGCAGCCCAAGGTATAAAGTCAGCTCCCTCCCCAAGGCCCCCAGAGCACCTGTGCATCACGGTCACAGTGCGTCTCACATGCGATGATGTGGCCCTTTGATTCCTTGCCTACCCCAGCCTTAACCTCCCAAGACTCTGCTCCACATGGGCTGGAACTGTCCTTCCCTTTTATTTTCTCTTCCTTAGTAAGACTTGTCATAGATGGGACTCCATAAAAGCGTGAACAAGGAATAATGATATGATGCAGTATGATATATGATAAAGCCAGTAGTTATTTGAGTCATACTTACCTATGTTTTCAGTCGGTGGCTTTCCACAGTTTTTATGCATGATTCCCAGGCGGAAATCTACTTTACATTGTGACTCAGTACAAACATTTATATACATTAAATGGGAAGAAAAAATGTTATGAAACCATTACCTACTACATGGGAGACATTCTAATTTATTCTATTCCTTTCCATTCCTTTACTCTATGTTTTCCAAGAAGCAGACCCTGAGACAAGGATTCAGATACAAGTAGTTTGCTTTGGAGGTGATCCCAGGAAACACCAGTAGAGTGAGGAAGTGAGACAGGGAAAATAGGGCAGCCAGTGAAAGGTTTGTATTCCAGAGCAAAATGTGTGCCTCATCTCTGCGTTATCCAGACCGAGGGGTGGGGTACGGTGTGTTCAGTGTATTTATATACAACTCCCTCAATTATCTGTTAAGGGCTGTTGGGCCGAGGGGATGCAGGGAGCTAATTTCATAGTATTTCTTACCTGCTAGGTTGGCTTGATCAAAGCAGGTTCCCGGGGAAAGCCCTCAGCCAATGAAATGCAGGCGCTGGCTGACGGAGGTGGGCTGGTATGCACAGAAGTGTCAAAGCGAAGGGATACGAGCGGGACACCAACAGCATCTGCTATATACATGATTTCCTGTTTTAAAATGTTTGAGTCCCTATCCACTAAACTGATATCACAATCTACTCATGGATTGCAATGCAGAGTTTGAAAAGCAGTGTATTTCCTAAAGAGTGGTCCTTAGGGGCGATGTACTCCTGGTAACCTGTGACATGATTTTAGGTGGTACATGAACAATATTTTTTCATGTTAATCTTCATTTAAAAAATTAAAACTGCATTAGGGGAAAAGATAAAACCAGCACTGCTGAGATAACAGAATTTTCTTCTTGTGTAAATATATTGAAGGAAAAATGTAAGTGAATTTAATTGTAAATACTAAATAGGCGATACATGGGTATGGGGGAAATGGGAAGGCAAAGCTTGAAAGGTGGAGCTCAGGATCCTCTGCGCTAAGCATGCCCCTTGATTGCAGCCTGGTCTTTGCTTTTTGACTCTAACTGTGCTTCTCCCCACTGCAGAGGTTCGGCTATGAAGGCTGGGTGCAGCTCCAACACCACAGCAAGGTGAGTTTCTTCCAAAGCATGAACATCAGTAGGACTCAGGGACAGCTAAGCCATGGGATACCTCACTGCAGGCTGGGCCTCCAGGGAACCCCACTCTTCTGCCCGTGTATTAGCTTTGTTGTAGGCAAGGGAACAGCACTGAGATTTCTCAGAATAGTTGGGAAAAATGAGGTGACTTCAAAGAGTAGTATTTAGGAAGATAAAATTGGAATTTGAGAACCCATCAAAAAGTCTCTCTCTCTCTCTCTCTCTCTTTCACTCCTCCCCCCGCCACCAACCAATTTCAGCATTTATTGCTCTGCCTCAAGGAAGTGACCTAGTGCTCTCTACCAGTTATTACAGTACATTAAGGCTGACCAAATAAATGGGACAGTTAGGTTTGAGCATAAGCTGGAAAAATTAAACAGTGGAGACAAAGGAGAGAAGACAGTGTTATTAAGGGTTGAGTTCGGTAAGAGGAAAAAGCAAAAAGAAGGCGGCTGTGGGAAAAGCCCTCTAGAAATAATGAGGCCCAAGAGTGAGCTGGGAGTCTAGATCTGCCCAGGGTGTGGGTCTGATTTCATTTTCAGAGGCATCATACGTCCTCTTCGAGTTCAGAGGTAATATTCTTGAGCTCCCAGCTGGCATACAGACATGACTAATGCAGGCTCTGGTGGACTTGTGGTCTAGAAATCCAGTTAATGTGCAGAGTTAACCCAACGCAGCATGGAAAGGTTAGGACTCCCTTTACATCAGGTTCTAAGGGGCAGAGATTTGGGCACCAAGGATCAGAGAAGGCCTTCTGAAGGAAATGATGCCCATCCCACATCTTAAAGCAGGTGGGAGGCTTGCCCAGGGAATGAGGGAACCATGTTCTAGGAAAAAAGAAAGGGAACAAAGGCATGAAATATTAAACATATGTGAGCTCAGAAGCACTCAGCTATGGATGTTAACGCATTTCTCAAACTGTGGTCCCACAACCAGCAGGTTCACCATCACCTGGGAACTTGGGAGAAATGCAAATTCTCAAGCCCTGCCCCAGTCCTACCAAATCAGAACTCTAGAGGTAGGGCAAGCAACTTGTTTTAACAAGCCTCCTGGTGATTCTGATGCAGAGTCAACGGTTTTTTTTAATTAGCAATTTCTTTAAAGACAGGGTCTCCTCTATTGCCCAGCTGGAGGGTAGTGATGCAATCACACTCACTCACAGCCTCCAACTCCGAGGCTTAAGTGATCCTCCCACCTCAGCTTCCCAAGCAGCTGAGACTACAGGTGCACACCACCATGCCCAGCTAACTACTTTTTTATTTTTTAGACCGGGGGTCCAACATGTTGCCCAGGCTGACCTCAAACTCCGGGCCTCAAGTGGTCCTCCCACTTCAGCCTCCCAAAGTAGCGCATTCAACTTTGAGAACCACTGGCTCTCACACGTTCATTCACTGACTCACTACTTTTTATTGAAACTCGGTTTGTGTCAGGCCCACCAACCTAGACACTGGGAATATGCTGGTGAACAAGATAGACATAGTCCCTGCTCTGATGGTGCTCAGATTCTAGGGGTCACGAGTCAACATGGTCAATTCAGAGAATGGAATATAAAGCAGTGATGTGACAGAGAGCAAGAGGCTGGCTGGTCAGTGACCTGGCAAAGGCTCTGAAGATGAGAAGGGAACACTTGGAAAAGTGTTCCTGGCTGGGGGAACAGCAGTTGCAAAGGCCACCAACTGGTAAAGAGTTTATGTGTTCAAGGAACAGAAAGGAAGGCAATGTGGCTGAAATGCAGTGAAAGGGGGAGACAGTAGGAAATGGGCTGGCAAGGTAGGCAGAGGCCTGGACACATGGGGACTTGCAGGGCATGCTAAAGAGTCTGGATTGCATTCTCAAAATAATGCAAATTCTTCAGAGGGTCTTAGTGGCTTTAAAAGACCACTTTGGTTGCTCTGTGGAGAACACATAGATGCAGACAAGAGTAGGGAGAGCAAAGAAGAAGCAAGAAGATGGAGAGGAAGCCAGAAACCTCATCAGACAGGGTCATGAAGGATTTAGGGGTTTAGGCCCCGAAATGAGCTTAGGGCTTTGAACTTGATCCTGAAGACAGTGGGGAACCATTGAAGAGTTTTTTGGGATACACACACACACACACACACACACACACACACACACACACTTTAAGTTATGGGATCCATGTGCCGAACATGCAGATTTGTGGTTCACTGCACCCATCAACCTGTCGTCTACATTAGGTATTTCTCCTAATGCTATCCCTCTCCTAGCCCCCTATCCCCTGACAGGCCCCATTGTGTGATGTTTCCCTCCCTGTGTCCATGTGTTCTCATTGTTCAACTCCCGCTTATGAGAGAGAACATGCAGTGTTTGGTTTTCTATTCCTGTGTTAGTTTGCTGAGAATGATTTCCAGCTTCATCCATGTCCCTGCAAAGAACAGGAACTCATCCTTTTTTATGGTTGCATAGTATTCCATGGTGTATATGTGCCACTTTTTTTTTTGTTGTTGTTTTTTTGAGATGGAGTTTCGCTCTTGTCACACAGGCTAGAGTGCAATGGCACAATCTCGGCTCACCGCAACCTCTGCTTCCCGGGTTCAAGCGATTCTCCTGCCTCAGGCTCCCAAGTAGCTGGGATTACAGGCATGCACCACCACGCCTAGCTAATTTTGTATTTTTAGTAGAGACAGGGTTTCTCCATGTTGGTCAGGAGGATCTCGAGCTCCCAACCTCAGGTGATCCGCCCGTCTTGGCCTTCCAAAGTGCTGGGATTAGAGGCGTGAGCCATTGCATCCAGCTGGCCACATTTTCTTTATCCAGTCTATCATTGATGGGCATTTGGGTTGGTTCCAAGTCTTTGCTATTGTGAATAGTGCTGCAGTAAACATACCTGTGCATGTGTCTTTATAGTAGAATAATTTATAATCCTTTGGGTATATACCCAGTAATGGGATTGCTGAGTCAAATGGTATTTCTGGTTCTAGATCCTTGAGAAATTGCCACACTGTCTTCCACAATGGTTGAACTAACTTACACTCCCACCAACAGTATAAAAGCATTCCTATTTCTCCACATCCTCTCCAGCATCTGTTGTTTCCAGACTTTTTAATGATCGCCATTCTTACTGGCTATCATTAGTTAGAATGGTATCTCATTGTGAGATGATATCTCACTGTGGTTTTGATTTGCGTTTCTCTAATGACCAGTGATGATGAGCTTCTTTTCATTTTTGTTGGGTGCATAAATGTCTTCTTTTGAGAAGTGTCTGTTCATATCCTTTGCCCATTTTTTGATGGGGTTGTTTTTTTCTTGTAAATTTGTTAAAGTTCCCTATAGATTTTGGATATTAGCCCTTTGTCAGATGGATAGATTGCAAAACTTTCCTCCCATCCTGTGGGTTACCTATTCACTCTGATAATCATTTATTTTGCTGTGCAGAAGCTCTTTAGCTTAATTAGATCCCATTTGTCAATTTTGGCTTTTGTTACCATTGCTTCTGGTGTTTTAGTCATGAAGTCTTTGCCCATGCCTATGTCGTGAATGGTATTGCCTAGGTTTTCAAGAGTTTTAAACATCACTGTCTCTGAGGCAGTTCATCCTCACCTTCTTCAGTGTGTCCACTAAGTGCCAATTCAAACACTGTGCTTCACTTCTCCCATTCGAAATGCTAGTTTCTAGACCAGGATCTGATGCTCTAAGCTGGCCTCAAGTGTCTCCGATGGAAAGTATGATGTGAATGGAGCTGACGGCAAAGCAGCTAGGAAGCCCCAGCGGCAGGGACAGGGAGCTGCGATTTTTTCTTACTCCATGTCCCTGTCTTCAGTTTGTCCTTCAATAGTGGATTTGAATGGCCTTCATTTCATTTTGTTTTAATACCAAGAAATTTCATAAACTTAGTAGCCAAATCTCCAAAAGAAAACAAAAAGGAAATATTTTCCAGTCACATCTACTGACTTATTTATTTCCAGCAAAATTTGATACAATGGTAATCAAATAGGACAAAAGAGTAACACACTCCCTCTCTCAAAAACAAAACAAAGCAAACCAAAACAGACTCAGTCTGTATTTTTCATAATTACAGTTGTCAGGGATTCGAGTCCATAGAAAACAATAGGCAAATGTAAATGATATGCAAATGTATGCAATTATGCAAATAAGGCTGAGAGCGATGAGAAAATCCAGGATTTGGGATTTGAAAATAATTCTTACTCTCCTATGTTCCTCTAGTGAAGAAATATTTTCTGCCCCCAGAATTGGCTTACCCTGGAGATTCCTGTTCTCTCAAAGGTCTTTCCAAAACATTTCTCTGGTTTGCCCCATTTCTCTTCTTAACTCTTGGTTTTTCAGTGTTCCCCAAACAAATTGAGGGGTAGTCATTTGTCATGACAAAGCCTTGCTCAGAACTGAAAAACATTATTTGTCTTTTGGTTGAATATTTATAAAAGTATAAGTAGCAGGCCAGTCCTTGGTTTGTATGACAACCTGCCAGGAGCTGCATGGGGAGGGGGCAGAATTGTGCCCTGATGGCAAAGACACCTGGGAGCATTTTAAAGCCTCTGACCCAGGAGGGTAGACACGGGCCTGCTTCAAAGCTGTAGGTCAACAGCATCTAGAAACACACAATGAGTTCGTCCCGGGGCCTTGGGAACACACACACACACACAAAAACACACGCAAACATTTACATCACACTTACGATTTTTACATACATAATTGTCAGACCCCTCACTCTTATGGACCATGACCTCTCACTCTTATGGACCGTATTTGTGTTCCCCCACCCCAAATTCATATGTCAAAGTACTAACCCCTTTAAAAATGAAATAGATTGTAAAACAAAATAGCAGAATGCACTGCTTATGGCAAGAATAAATATTGTTTCATAAAACTTCTGTCTCAGTTTGTGTCTATACAAATAGATATATATGGATATTCTCAATGACAATGAAAAATAGCTTTTTCTTTTTTTTTTTTCTTTGAGATGGAGTTTCGCTCTTATTGCCCAGGATGGAGTGCAACGGTGCCATCTTGGCTCACTGCAACCTCCATCTCCCGGATTCAAGTGATTCTCCTGCCTCAGCGTTCCAAGTAGCTGGGATTACAGGCATGCGTCACCATGCC
>NW_012114799.1:4562433-4574192 GCF_000951035.1 Colobus angolensis palliatus
TGCCACCACACCTGGCTAATTTTTGTATTTTTAGTAGAGATGGGGTTTCACCATGTTGGCCAGGCTGGTCTCAAATTCCTGACCTCAGGTGATTCACCCACCTTGACCTCCCAGAGTGCTGGGATTACAGGCATGAACCACTGCCCCTGGCTCACATTCCCTTTTGTCTACAGCCTCACCAGCATCTGTTATTTTCTGACTTTTTAATAATGGCCATTCTGACTGGTTTGAGATGGTATCTCACTGTGGTTTTGATTTGCATTTCTCTGACGATCAGTGATGTGGAGCATTTTTTCATGTTTGTTGGTCACTTGTATATCTTCTCAAAGGAATTCCTATTAACAGTTTGGTGGATATCTTCCCAGATCTTCCCCTATGGTTTTACTTAAGTATGAATGCACCTTTAAAAATGACAGAGTATTATTAGTATGTGATAGGTCTGGTTTTGAAAGCTAGATGAATCGGGTTCCAAATAGAAAACAAATGGACACTTAAATTAGACTATTTTGAGAAGAGTTCATACAGAGACTATTTATAAAGGTGTAAACGTGAGGAAGTTTTACAGAGGTAGGTAGGGGTTAGATCATGCAGGGCCGTGCAGGCCAGGTTAAGGAGTTTGGATTTTACATTCAGGGAAATGGGAATCCATTCAAGAGTTTTAAGTGGGGCAGTGGCAAGATCTGAGATGGGGTGGCTCACACCTGTAATCCCAGCACTTTGGGAGGCATAGGAGGGTAGATCACTTGGGGCCAGGAGTTCAAGACCAGCTTGGCCATCACGGCAAAACCCCATCTCTACTAAAAATACAAAAATAAGTCAGGTGTGGAGGCGGGCGCCTGTAATCCCAGCTACTCGGGAGGCTGAGGTGGAAGAATCGCTTGAACCCAGGAGGCGGAGATTGCAGTGAGCCGATATCACACCACTGCACTCCAGCCTGGGCGACAGACAGAGAGACCATCTCAATTAAAAAAAAAAAAAGGGAAGACAAGAAAATACATGTCTGATGATACATGCAGTATCAGATATTTGAAATACCAGCCATATTTGGGCTTGTTTGGGGATAGTATTAGAATTAGAACTCAAAAGTCAGAAGTTCACAGGTTAGGTTCCCTAGGAATCAGACTCCATGATGAAGTTCTGGCTTTAAAAATATAAAAGGTGTATTTAAAGTGTGTTATCTGGATAGTAATAGTTGCATGGAGGAATTCTTTAAAAAAAAAAAAACTTGATTTTCTTTTGAGTTTAGGAAAAAATGAGACTGGGCTCTGGTTGTATAAATTAAAGCAGCTTGCCCCCATTACTTGGTTATTAGTTTAGTTTAAGATCTTGGTTAATGCTGAGGTCGAGGTTAAAAAACAGGACCCAAGAAATCCGTTTCCTCCTCCAGCAACAAGTGCTGACCCCTGAGGCAAATCCACAGCCTTGCCTGAATGTAAAGCGACAGAGATCAGGGATTGATTCCTTACAATGGCTGTCAGCTCTCAAAATTCCGGCTGAAAAAAAAAAAAAAGCAATGAGAATTGGGGGCTTATCATAGGGGCTCAGCTGCTGTGCAGTGATTTTTACTCAGAAAGAGTTCTACCGACTTGCTACTGTTCATTTTTCTTACCAGCATGAAGGATGTGAAAAAGCAAAGTTTGGTGAGTCTGCTTTCCCTGCTATGTAATGAGAGGCACTCCCTGCCCCTAAAAGATCAAACTCTTTAGGAAATTACAGTAATTAACTTTAGCCTCCTACGTAGACACCAATCACCAAATATCAGCCTTGTGAGATGGAAAATGGCTTCATAAACCGGGGCTCTATACCAACTAAGCATATGGCCTTGGAGAAGTCACTGCACCTCGTGGACTTATTGGTAAAATGCAAGGGCTGAACTAAATAATCTATTGCAGCTTTAAGATACTCTGCTTTGTTTGAAATCAAAACTTACTCAGGTATCTCCCACAGAAACCCAATTTCCTCCCTTGCAGTTGATAATACGTGGTAAAATCTGGCTGTTATTTATTGAGCGTGCTCTCTGGCCTGGTGCTAAGTTCTTTACATTCTATAATTGAATCTTCTTTATCACTCAGTGTTCTTAATTGCAAACAACAGAATTCACTCTAGCTAGTTTAATTAGAAAAGCAGCTCACAGAGTTCCTGTGAGGGCCACAGATCAAGCTCTGAGGGCTGTGCTAACATGATCAATGCCCACATTCACCTGGTGAGCTGCTTCAGCAACGATGCAAGTGTTGCCACTCCCAGTCATGGACAGGATGCTCAGCTAATGCTGCCAAGGCTGGAGACTAGAAGCTTTGCCTCTGCTGCTCCAGTCATGTTCAACATCTTAGACAATACCCCTGTCTACAGGTGGACTCTGCATAGTCCCTACTTCCTCACATTGCTCACTTCCAGGTCAAAGTTAAATGCATGGGTGGGTGCATATAATTGGCAAAGCCCAGAGCACATGCCAGTGCCCTGTTACAAGGGAGACTAGGAAAGCATATTTTGGATTCTACCTCAAGAAAGCACAATGTATAATTGTGAACATTTCTTCACACATAAGATGTGTTCCAAGGACGCTGGATGGCCACAAGCATGACAAGTATAATGATCCACATTTTACAGATAGAAAAAGTGAAGCTTAAACTTAGAGGGCCCATAACTTCACTAGTCAGCGCTGCTAGTAAGTAATTTAATGAGATTTAAACCCAGAGCTGTCTGAATGCAAAGACTGTGCTCTTTGGCACTCTGCTATACTGGGTATTTTCATGGTGATTAAGCTTTCCCAGCAAGGAGCAAAAATAAATAAAAGCTCCAATTTGACAAATCAAAGTTTGCTTCTTAACTTTTTTTTTTCACCATCACCCCTCTCCTCTCCCCTCTTCACCCAATGAAAAGACATGTGTTCCTATGTCCTATTTGTGCAATCGTTATCAGTCAGGACTCTTGCTTGCAGGCAACAGAAATCAACAACCATTAGTGTAAGAAGAAAAGATATTTGCTGAAATATTTTAAGCCCCTCAAGAATTACAAAGTATCTGTGGAATCAAGCTCAGAAAACTTGCAGAAACTCAGGGAATTCCCATGATTGAAGCCACAGCCAAGGCAACACCACAGGAACAGCCTGGCTAGGAGGCCGCTGCCCCAGCTGGATACTGCCCCCAACACCACTGCCAATAGCCACTGTACATGGCCACTACTGGAATCACTGGCAGATTAAATTCAACTCTTCCTGGTTTTTTGCATCACTTAATGCAAAACCAAGCATTGATTAGCCAAGCTTGGGGCAGGGAGAGCAAGTATTTGGCCTTCTGCAGAGGGAGGCTAGGCCCTGCCTCCACCAAGACTCCTGCAGGAGATTCCCCAACCTAGGAAGTGGTTCAGATGCTGGCATGGTAAACAGAGGATCGGAGCTGAAGCACATCAGTCTTGGTGTCATGATGTCAGAGACCCACCTCTGCTAGTGTGTGGATACCTGTCACAATTACACATGTCAACTTGCTCACTGACCTGTTCCCGAACCCTGAGAAATAAAATGTGGATCTGAGGTCTTCTCATTTATGTGCAAAGTGAACAGGCTACAGCACTTAAAGGTGAAAAGTGTCCAGCCTTCTTCATGCAGGAGATGGGGAAGGTCTTGTCTATGGAGTAGAAGGATGAAGGCTTGGATGCAACTCATGATCAAGCCAAGAGGAGGAGGAGGAGGAGGAGGAAGGCAGTGGACTCCACCAAGCACAGCTCAAAGTCTTTGATCATCGCACACCCACATGGACATTCTATGCGGCCCAAAGGTAACCTTGAGGCCCTGAAGCACCACCAAAGGTGGTGTGCCCTCAAAGCAGAGGAACACTGTCTAGCCCCTAATTAGCTATACAACATTAATAACAATCATAATAACTAACACTTATGTGTCAGATACTCCACTAAGTGCTTTATATGGATTATCTTATTTCATGCTTACATGATCCCTTTAATGTAAGTCACATTAATTTTTTAAGGTAAGTCATTATCATCCCTATTTTAAAGATAAACAAATGGAAGCTCGAAGATATTGTTTAACTTGCTCAAGATCACACAGTAAGTGGCAGAACAAGAATTTGAATTCAGGTAATTTTATTTCCAGGGCCTGCCCTAGTTCTTTCCCTTTTCTTTAGGAATCACAAACTGGAGGCCCAACGTAGATGCCACTGCCATATTCTGCACAACCATTTAGTTTGGCCCCCTGCTCTGAGTGTTAAAAACTTGTGTGTTCCATAATGGCTGTACCAGTTACCAAATAAGAGTATACAAGGGTTCTCTTTTCTCCACATCCTTGTCAACACTTATTATATTTTGTCTTTTTGATAACAGCCGCCCTAACAAGTATGAGATCTCATTTCTCAATGATTAGTGAAGTCAAGTATTTTTTCATATACCTGTTGGCCATTTGTATGTCTATTTCAGGTCCTTTGCTCATCTCTTCACCCAGTTATTTGTTTTCTTGCCAATGAGTTCTTTAAGTTCCTTACGCAGTTTGGATAGTAACTCCTTATCAGATATATGGTGCACAAATATTTTCTCCTGTTCCATAAACTGTCTCTCTACTCTGTTGATTGTTTCCCTTGCTGTGCAAAAGGTTTTTAGGTTCTCCAGCTTTGTTCTGTTTGCTCCAAATTGCCTTGACTATTTGAGATCTTTCGCGGCTTACATGAAATTTATGAGGTTTTTTTTTCTATTTCTGTAAAAATGTCGTTGGAATTTTGGGAGGCATTTTATTAAATCTATAGATTGTTTTGAGTAATATGGACATTTAAACAATATCAATTTTTCAATCCATGAACATGTTTCTCCATTTGTCTGTGTCTTCTTTAATTTTTTCATCAATGTATTATAGTTTTCAGATCTTTCACCTTTTTGGTTCGATTCATTCCTGAGTATTTTTAAATACTATTTTAAATGGGATTGCCTGAGGCTGGGAGCAGTGGCTCAAGCCTATAATCCCAGCACTTTGGGAGACCAAGGCCAGCAGATCATAAGATCAGAAGTTCAAGACTAGCCTGGCCGACATGATGAAACCCATCTCTACTAAAAACACAAAAATTAGCCAGGCATGGTGGCGCATGTCTGTAATCCCAGCTACTTGGGAGGCCAAGGCAAGAGAATAGCTTGAACCCGGGAGGCGGAGGCTGCAGTGAGCCGAGATCATACCACTGCACTCCAGTCTGGGCAACAGAACAAGACTCTGTCTTGAGAAATAAATAAATAAATAATGGGATTGCTGATATCTTTTGCAGACTGTTAGCATATAGAAATGCTATGGGCTTTTAAATATTAATTTTGTATTCTGCAACTTTACCCAATTTATTAGTTTAACAGTTTTTTGGTGGAATATTTAGGGTTTTCTATATATAAAACCATGTTGTCTGCAAACAGAAACAATTTAACTTCTTTCATTCTGATTTAGATGATTTTTATTTCTTTTTCTTACTTAATTGTTCTGGCTAGAACTTCCTTTGTGATGTTGAGTAGAAGTGGCAAAGGTGAGCCCCCTTGTCATGTTCCTGATCTTAGAGAAAAAGTTTTCAACTTTTCATCATTTTCACCATTGAGTATGATGTTAGCTGTGGGATTGCCATACATAGACTTTACTGTGTTGATAAACAATAAAGTTCACGTATGGCAATCCCACAGCTTTATTCCTTCTATACCTAATTTATTGAGGTTTTTTTAAGTCATAAAAGGACATAGAAATTTGTCATTTTTTTCTGTATCTATTGATATGATATGTTTTCCTGAAAAAAAATTAAAAATAGAAATACTATATGATCCAGCAATTCTACTTCTGGTGATATATGCAGAGGAAATAAAACCAGTATGTTGAAGAAGTATCTGCATTCCCATGTTCAATATAGCATCATTCAAAATAGCCAAGATATGGAATCAATCTAAGTGTCCATCAGTGGATGAATGGATAAGGAAAATGTGGCATATATACATAATGGAATACTATTGAACCTAAAAGGAAATTCTGTCCTTTACAACAACATGAGTAACACTGAAGGACATTATATTAAGTGAAATAAGCCAGACATAGAAAGACAAATACTGCACTTATATGTGGAATCTAAAAAAGTCTAACTCACAGAAGCATCAAGCGAAATGGTGGTTACCACGGGCTGAAGGGGTGGGGAGAAATTGAGAAGGTCAGAAGATATGAAATTTCAGTTAGACAGGAGGAATAAGTTCATATCTATTGCACAATATGGTGACTATAGTTAATAATAATGTGTTGTATACTTGAAAAATGCTAAAAGAATAGATTTTAAGTGTCATCACCTCAAAAAAATGTAAGTATGTGAAGTAATGGGCATGTTAATTAGCTTGATTTAGCCATTCCACAATGCACACATATATCAAAAGATAATGTTGTATAGCATAAATACATGCCATTTTTGTCATTTAAAATGTATAAAAATTATTGCAGAGTACCCAGGCAAGCATGATGCCTGGTGGAAGAAGTAGCTCAGTACCAAATTTTGTGCATGCTACCAGACTGACTTCTTTGCCCACCTCCTCCCACAGGTGTTGACACTAGTTAGCCCTGCTCTGTTTGACAAATCATATACTCCCATTACCCATACATTGCTTCTCTATAAAATGAGAGGGCTGGACTAGGTGGTCTATCTCAAAGGTTCTTTTCAATTCTAAATGTTATAGAACTACCATTTTCCAGACGCCGGGCCATCCTCTTGTATCTAGTAGCCAGGGGTTCAGATCAGCAAGGTGATCAGCCATTCTCAGTCATGCAGCCCAAAGAAAGATAACCTCAACCTTGCTATCTCTGTGTCCAGCCACTGACACCCACAGAGCACACCCCTTCAACTCCAGGCCAAAGAAAAGCATGAGGAAAGAAAGCTGATTTTTGTTAAATTACTGATTTCTACTTCCACAAGGATTAAGTACAAATCTTTTCAAATATTAGGGAAGAAACAGGTTCTAAAGCGCATGAAGAAAGACCAGTCCAAGTGGGCTTAGGTCGCATTTTAGTAATGTGGGTTTTCTGCCCCAGGGAGAAGCAAAGTTGTTGAAAGATGGGAAGGTCTTCAGAGTGGTGCGAGAGAATTGCTGGGATCCAGAAGTTCGTATTAGAGAGATGGATCAAAAAGGTACGATGAGAAATGCCACCAATGTTAGCATCTGATGTAAAAGCAATGTCTGCCCTTAAAGTTTGCTGACAACTTTATGTGATGGTAACTTCTGACCCCCTTTCCTCTGCCAGGACAGGCTGTTCCAGCTTCATTGTGGGAGAGACAGGGCCTTCCACTACAATGTTTTTAGAGTGTGCATTAGAAATATTTTATATGAGTTATACCCTTTTTTAAAATAGAATGTTATATCATGAAAAAGATAAAAATGGCATTTTATTATTTTTAAAAATTAGTTCAAATGTATAGTATTTACGTATTCTAAAATCAATTAAAATAGTAAAAATTGGAAATCACAAACTAAGAATGCCAATTGCCTGCTTAGTAAGACTTAAGATCCAATTTCTTTCTGTAGTTTGTCTCAGTGCACCTATACACAGAACATTCCCACTGACACCTCAGAGTTGGAAATGGAAGCAGTTAAAAATAGATTATTGTGTAATCTCAGAATACACTACAATAAAATCAATCCAGAAATTTGAAAGAAGAGAATTAGGAAGTGTTCGTTTCAAAGGTGAATTGCTAAAAAGCTCTAAGAACATCTTGCCCTTTTTACCTTATATCTAAAAATTAAACAAGTCCTCACAATTTAAAAGAATTTCAGACAAGGCACATTGGCTCACACCTGTAATCCCAATACTTTGGGAGGCTGAGGCGGGTGAGTCACCTGAGGTCAGGAGTTCGAGACCAGCCTGGTCAACATGGCAAAACCCTATTTCTACTAAACATACAAAAATAAGCCAGGTATGCTGGCACGTGCCTGTAATCCCAGATGCTCAGGAGACTAAGGCATAAGAATTGCTTAAACCCGGGAGGTAGAGGTTGCAGTGAGCCAACATCACGCCACTGCACTCCAGCCTGGGCAACAAAGTGAGACTTTTCTCAAAACAAAACAAAATGAAATTTCCAAGTCTATCTAAAGTATGACATGATGGCCACATTATGCTTCACCTGTGACTGCCTGGCTGACTGTGCCACCTGAGAACACGCTCTAAGAAAATGCCTGAGCCTTCCAGACATGTGGGCTGTGTCCATGGGCTGTGATGGGGAACTGACCACCACTGACATTGTCAGAACTAAATGTTTACATTGGTGGAAGATTTCAACCAGAAAAGAAATAATTCAAACACACAAATAAAAGAGCAGTTTAGCACTACCACCTTTCTAATCAAAGACAAATTATAAGGAGTTCAAATATACAAAGAGATGGCAGGAGACATTTTATTCCAAGGTCTGCAAAAAAGGAATCAAACTGTCAGCCTAAAATGAGTAGGTAGTCTCCGGCATGTTGGAATTTGTTGTAGATACTTTTGTCCAGGTTTTGCTTTACATATTTTTTAACAATTAAAAATAGACTCAGGTGTGGTAGTTCATGCCTATAATCCCAGCATGTTAGGAGGCCACGTCAGGAAGATCACTTGAGCCCAAGAGTTCAAGATCAGTCGGGGAAACACAGTGAGACCCTGTCTCCACACACACACACACACACACACACACACACACACACAAATTATCTAGGCGTGGTGGCATGTACCTGGGATCCCAGCTACTCAGGAGGCTGAGGTGGGAGGATCACCTGAGCCCAAGAGTTTGAGGCTGCAGTGAGCTGTGATTGCACCACTACACTCCAGCCTAGTGGTGGAGAAAGACCCTGTCTCTAAAAAAGCCTCTTTTTAATTAAAAATATATTTAAATGGCATTTAAATTGAACTTTGCAGAAAACCTGCAGCACCTCTGTGGAGTACTCCACAGAATATAGCATATATCCCTCTAAAAGTATATTGGAGTGGGAGAAGAGCTGGAGAAAGAACATGCTTCCCTAACCTACAGCAAAGAGCAAGGTTTTGTAGTAAATGTGAAGCTGCAGCAAGGACCTGCCTTTTCAAGGAGAAAACTAGTGAGCATGAGACTTGAATGACTGGTGTCAGAAACCACTGCTTACGGCTGCACGGTAAACAAAGTGTGTGTGTCATCTTTGGTTTTTGTTGTGTGTTTCATTCCTTGGCTGTCCTTAAGAGAACAGTCATGACCAACCCTCACTGAGTATTTACTTTGTGCCAGGCACTATTCTAAGAACCTAACATGTATTAACTCATTTAATCCCTACAACAACCCTAGGAAGTAGGCCCTCTTGAAGACAAAAGATTCTTGGCATCCTGGATGCTGGAGTCAAACTCAGGGTCCCATTCTGGTTATTTCAGACCATGAGACTCCTTCTAGGATCACTTAGGAGCTGAATTAAAGGGGCAGGGAAGGTGGCTGAGAGACATGCTCTGTTGTGTACAACCTAAGATGGAAAGCCTAAAAAAGTCTTGCTTAAATAAAATTTCACAGGAAGGAGGGGAGAAATAACTCGTTGGAAATGGGGTCAGTTAGTTTTCCTTCAATGATCTCATTTATATCCAACCTTTACTTACCTCCCTGGAATCTGGGGCTAGGGGCTGAGGGGGGTCTAGGGATGGGACTGAGAGAGACGCAGGGAGGGAGAGCAGGAGTTTAGGGTGGAAGCTTGCTGCCACTTGGCCTTGGGAAAGGAAGGAGTGTCCAGGCTATTCTTCTCACCAGCTTTGCCCTTCTTTGTGTCCGTGTCTAGGAGTAACAGTGCAAGTCCTTTCCACAGTTCCTGTCATGTTTAGCTACTGGGTGAGTGTGAAACCTCAAGCCATCTCCTTGGTGTTGAAGGTTCGTGTCGAGCTCCCAAAAAGTGAACAGATGCCTCAAGTCTGGACACCAGTACCACTGACCACCCCCAACAACTAACTGTCCTCCCCTTCAGAGATTAGCAGGGTCCCCTCTCAGGCCTGTCTTCTTAGCCGTGTCTTCACTCCAGTACAGTAGCCAGTAGTCACATGTTGCTATGTGACTTGCATTATAGTTCCACCGTACAGTGGTTCTAGGTCAGCCTTATTCTCCACCAGAACTTATCTGTCTGATGACTCATTCCTGCAGTGCCTTGCTGGGGAACTGACAAGCCAATATCTTCTGAGATGAGAATGACTTTGAGGTAGGAATAATAATCAGCTCTCCAAGGGAAAAACAGAATTCAGAAGGGGTATCCTGAGGTTGGATGCCCTTTCCCAAGTGAATAAATCTCAAGCACTAAAAGTTTCAGGCATGATTTCCAGCCTGTGGAGGAAAATTTCTGTACATAGCCAGGAGCGTGCTAAGTCCCTGCTCATCCAAACAGATATTCACTCTCATGATTTAAGGAGCAGTGGAAATACCACCTGTTCATACATACTTCCGTGATCTGTGTTCATAAACCCAGTATTAGTGAGTGACTCAGTCTTTGCCTGTTCCTGCGATTGCATTCACTACTTAAAAGTGCCCTGAGACCTCAATATGCCTGCATTTATCAGATTGGTTACCACTCTGATTAGACAACTGAGGCTGCAGGAGAGGATCAGATTCCTGGCAGTGGGCAGCGGGGTGACAGAGGAAAGAAAACAGTGAAGAAGGGAGCATTAGGGAAACCAACAGCAAACTTCATCTGCCTCAGCATTTTGCCAAGGACAGCCCTGAATGTCACAGCCAACAGGAATGACAGACAGGAGAACAGGCAGGGGCAGGACAAGTCAGTGAGCCAGCCTGGCCGCCCTCAACAAGGCATGATAAGGAGGTGCCTTGATGGTGGCCTGGGGTCCTTGGCCAGGCCTGACCTCCTGGGAGGTAGGGGGGCATTAAGATCTTTCTGCAGCTGGAGGTGGCCCATGCTCATTCCATCTCTAGTGTTGGGATACCAGGCCCAGTAATTGTGTCCTTCCCTTCTGATTCTGGCCTCAAATTTTCCAATGAATCAGCAATACACCTTCTGTTTTCTTTGCTTTACAAAGATTGGCTTCTGGGTCTTCTGTGGCCAGCACCTTTCCAATCTGTGCCTCTGTTTTCTGATGTGGTAAAGCTCATCAAAATTTGTCATTTGAAAATGACAAATATTGTAGCCACGAGGAGGCACTGTTCAGAGTAAATGTCTAAAAGAAGTAGGTTTTCAACAATGCAGTTTTCCCTTTCCTGTCTCCACCAGGCCAAACCTGAGGACACTTTAAACCTGTGCCAGCTTTTAAACAACGACCTTGCCACCACTGTTGCGAGCTACCCCAGGAGGTTTGTGGGTCTGGGGACGTTGCCCATGCAGGCCCCTGAGCTGGCGGTCCAGGAGATGGAGCGCTGTGTGAAAGAGCTGGGCTTTCCTGGGGTCCAAATTGGCACCCATGTCAACGAGTGGGACCTGAACGCGCGGGAGCTCTTTCCTGTCTATGCGGTGAGTAGCGGGGCTGCTCAGCCAACACCAGCCGCCCAGTGCCTGGGCCGGGGGCACTGCTGGGTGCTGGCGGGGAGGAGGGGAAGCGTCACCCCACTGGGAGGGGAGAGTGGCATCTATGACTTGTTAGATGTAGGTAGAAGGTGTGGAAATAGCCCCCACAAAGGAGTGGGCCATTCCAAAGAGGAACTGGTGGAATGGTTCCTAGGCCAGCGCTGAGTTAACACAGTGAAATCTCTTTTCCTTCCATCCCCCTTGCCCTCCTTTTAATCTTTCACTTGGAAGCCAAAATACCCTCTTTACAGCCACTGTGCAAAAGAATCGTGTTAATG
>NW_012114799.1:4574947-4588849 GCF_000951035.1 Colobus angolensis palliatus
ATGCTAATTAAAAATTTCCAACATAAGTGAAAATTCTTTTAATGCATGATTTTTAAATAACTGCAGAATATTCCAATATATGGCTATGTTTTGATTTATTTAACCAACCTGCAATTAAGATATTTTTAAGTCGTATATTTTGAAAATGTACTTTAAAACACCTAATAAAAAATAATACCATGAAAATGTTAACATTTGATGAAACTAGGTGGTGGGTATATGGATGCTCATTGTGTTATTGTTTATACTTTCTATACTTAAAATATTTCATGGTAAAATGTATGTTCAAAAATTCAGTGCCATTCATTTCTGAAATATCCAACTTCAAGTATCCATAGTTCCACAGTCATCTCCATCAGTCTTCTTCTTCCTCCTCCACTTTCAATTCTTTCTATAACCAAATCTTCTCATCTCAGTACTAGGATTCACGATGCATAACTCTACTCAATTGCATTTTTTAATTTTTTATTTCCCTCCTAGAATTATAATAATATTGCTTTCTATTATTTTCATTATAAATGCAAAATCTTTAATAATGACTTAAATAGATGTTTGTGGACTCACCAGGCACTGTGATTACTGATCATTTACTCATTTAGTATTTATTGAGGTCTAACTACAGGCAAAAAACTTTCCATGTTTGTATCTATAGCGACTGCCCACCAGTCAGGGGATTGACTGTTAAATTGCCTCCTAATGACTTGAAAGATTTAATGTTCCTCAAAATACTGAACTCCCTGAAGCTCACTGGCTGCAGTGGCTTAGCTAATGTAGCGAATGTTTTCTAGAAACTTTAATGAGCTTTGAAAGAGGATTTATTTACTTATGCATCCAAGTTGTTTCAGCACAGAGTGAGCGAGACTTCGGCTGCAAGTCATGTTAGCATTCATTGGATTTGGGTTTATGAATTACTAAGGGGCTTAGGAAGCAACAGCAGCCGGTGGGGGTCCACATGGATATTTTCATTTGCGTGACTAGCTCAACCCATCAATCATTCTAACTGGGCTGTTTTGGGGACATCCAGTCTCTGAGGGGATTCAGGAGCACATGCTGTCCCCACGTGGCTCACGATGTCCTGGGGGTGGCAGCGTATTTGTTTGGTTAGCAAGGTTTGCCTGCCTCTCTGCTCTCTAGTTTGTGTCAATAATGTGTTGAAACGAATTTTCATGAGCGAGGTTGGCTTTGTCATTTCAAGGTGATCCTGGCACTCCAAAGGTCTAACTGTCCCCTTTATCTCCTAGACCACCCTTTTTAGTGAGTAAACCCAATCATACATGCCCAGGTCAGTTTTTAGGCGCAAAAACAACTTCGTTACTGGTATAAGGCAGACAGAATTGCAGTGCCAACTGCCCAGCTCCACCATCTATCAGCCACAAGGCCTGAGTAAGTTAGCCTCTACCTGCCTTAGTTTTCTTCTCCATAAAATGAGGGTAGTAAAAGTGTGCATCTCATAAAAAAATTAAACTAGTTAATAATTTAAAAATTCTTGTAACAGCTTGGGCACATAAGTTCTCAGTCAATGTTAATTATAATTGTGAGAGTATAACTTCTTTTTCTATTCTCTACAAACCCCATATATAGAAGGAGATCAACAATATGTTAATTTGAATTGAACAGAAATGAGGTTGGGAGGAGGGTGAGGATCAAAAATCTACCTACTGGGTACAATGGTTATTACCTGGGTGATAAAATAATCTGTATGCGAAGCCCCTGTGACATGCAATTCACCTATATAACAAACCTGCACATGTACTCTGAACATAAAAGTTTACAAAAAATAAAAAGGAAAAATTTTAAAAAGAAAAGAACCACCAGAGGCACATAGAATAAAGCTGTATCCAAATGAGGAGTCAAATCCCACAGAGATACCATGACCATGCACCTTTGCCAAACTCAAACCATCCCAAGAAGTCAGTTTTTCTTTCCAACCTGCATCTATGATCAGAAACCAATTAGCTTCTCTCTCTTTAAAAGACTTATATCTCTTCTGCTCCCCAGGACCTGTTGAATTAAGAGTCCTTTCTTCAACTTACCAGAATCCCCTGTTGTCCCAGAATTGGTTTTCTGTTTTAAAAATGCTTATGTACACAAGTCACATTCCATCAGCCTAGTTAGCACAAACATTTATGTATGAGGGTAGGAGGAGTCACTCCAGAACCTCAATATACGTAGTGAGGAATTATTCTAAGGGAAATCTCTTTTGAATCTTGATGAGTGCTAATATTCAATGCCTGTTGAGGGGACTTCTTTTAATTAAACTTTTTGTTGAATAAAGGTCATTCCATCCAGATGGTATTTCCATTTCTCAGAAGGCCCTGGAGCATGCCCATGACATTCATCTCAGTGCCTGTCTGGCTAAGGCATTGACCTCTTCCCTGTCTGAGGTCATCTCACTCACAGCCAACTGTTCAGAGACTCAGCTGGGCTCCTGGGGCTGGAAGAATGCCTACAGACCCCAGGGATTCCACCCAGTGCTGGGCTCTGAGTAGTCAGGTGGCTTGGGTCAGGCCAGCCAGCCCCAGCACAGCACTGAGCCTCTGGCTGCAGCACATCACTTCCTCGCTTTCCACAAACTCTGGTTTCCAAGTGGGGAAAAGGAGGGGGCACTCTCCCCCTGACTCCAAGGATACAATCTCAGCAATCCTTCCAAAAGAGTAGATCAAGTAGGAGCCAGAAGGAGCCAAATGTAGGGGAAATTTTCCCCTACATTTCAGGTGTGGGATTAGTCCTTGAGCATTTTGCTCTCAGCCAAAACATCTGAATAATGGATATTTTCGGACACTTGTTTTACCAGATGATATATTAAGTTCATCGACCTCAGTGGTAAATCTACCAACCCCCTTTGTTAATTCTAAGTGTCCCTTTTATTTTCCAAGCAGGAGAAGTTTGTCAATATCTCTTTTAAATAGATTATAAAACAACTTCAAAAGCATTTTAATTTATTTTTACAGACCAATATAGACTCAAAGAAAAGCAGTTTCCCCAAAACAGTACCTCGTATCTGTTCACTCATCAAAGTAACCCTCTCTCTCTCTCTCTCATTGCTTCTTTGAAGGCAGCTGAAAGGCTGAAGTGTTCTCTGTTCGTGCACCCCTGGGACATGCAGATGGATGGACGAATGGCCAAATACTGGCTCCCTTGGCTCGTAGGTTTGTATCTGTGTGGGGTCCGGAACAGAGGACCAACTCTTGGGTTTTTCCAATCATCCATGGAAAACTATTAGGTCAAATAGGGAAAGTATGAATAATTAACAGGATTATGAGTAATAGCAGCTATCACTTACTGAGCTCTTACTTGGATTAGTGCTACATATATATACATTACCTCATTTAATTTTAAACATATCCAATACCATCATAAATAAATCATATATTTAATCTATGAGGTTGACATTATAATGATCATTTTACAGATGGAGAAACTGAGGCTTGGAGTGTTTAGGTAAGTTGTCCAAGTCACACAGTTAATGCATGAAAATGTAATTTACACAGATATATCTGATTCCAAAGCCAGTCTTGCTACACAGACTCCCAAAGAGGCTTCAAAAAATGTAACCATGCCTGTCTAGTAGATTTTTTGGAAGATGATAATAGCATCAGTTCATACAAAGGAGAACCCTAGAATTAAAGGTAGAAGGTCAACTTCTACCACCCAAAGATCTGAAATCTTATATAAAAGATGGCCCAGGTTTGCAATTTTCCTGTTATCTGCTCTTCTGCCCTTTGCCTCCTGCACTATCCATAGTTCCACGAAAGGGTAGAGGAGAAAACTCCATTTGCTCTATCCAGTCTCTCATTATCAGTTATGATAAGAAGAGATAGAGAACAGATGTAAAATTCTGGAGCTATAGGTGAAAAATAGAGCTCATCTACAAACCCAATGAAAACTTGGTCCCCAAATGAAAAGTGTTGGTTTTTTTTTTTTTCTTTTTTTCAAGACAAGTTCTCACTCTGTCGCCCAGACTGGAGTACAGTGGTGCAATCTCAGCTCACTGCAACCTCCACCTCCCAGGTTCAAACAATTCTCCTGCCTCAGCCTCCCAAATAGCTGGGATTACAGGGGTGCAATGCCATGCCCAGTTAATCTTTGTATTTTCAGTAGAAACAGGGTTTCACCATCTTGGCCAGGCTGGTCTCAAATTCTTGGCCTCAAGTGATCCACCCACCTCTGCCTCCCAAAGTGCTGGGATTACAGGTGTAAACCACTGCACCGGATTTTCTTTGAGGAGACCATTGTTCTTTCTCTCCTCAGCCCAACTAGTACAATTAGTAATTATTAAGTAATCAAAATAGCAATCACCATGAAGAATTAAATGGGGCAATATATTGGAAGTCAAAAAATGGGATTTTAGTTCCAACTTAGTCTCTATTTCACGGTATTGCTTGTAGTAAATCACTTTACCTCCATAGGCCGCAATCTCTCATCCGTAAAATGAGAATGCTGGTCTGGATTCCTCCAAAGGTCTCTTTCTGCTCTGATGTTTTATATATTCCTGTGATTGCTATTGGAAACCAAAGTATTTAGTAAGGAGGCTTCCTACTCATCCCCCACCAAATTCTTGGGCAATAATTAATAGGATGAGATAACCCAAGATGCCCAGTGCCATCAAGCTTCAAAGAAAAATGTCACCCTTATTCACAAAACTTTAATAAGTCCCACAAGCTTATTTACTTATTTATTTATTTAGAGACCAAGTCTCACTCTGTTGCCCAGGCTGGAGTGCAGTGGTGTGATCTCAGCTCACTGCAACCTCTGCCTCCCGGGTTCAAGTGATTCTCCTGCCTCAGCCTCACAAGTAGCTGGGATTACAAGTGCACACCACCATGCTCAACTAATTTTTATATTTTTAGTAGAGACGGGGTTTCACCATGTTGGCCAGGCTGTTCTCAAACTCCTGACCTCAAGTGATCTGCCCACCTTGGCCTGCCAAAGTGCTAGGATTACAGGTGTGAGTCACCACACCCGGCCCATAAACTTATTTATATTGCAACAGGAGAGCATCTGCATATAGAGTCATTTCAACATCCATTTATGCAACACAAATACATTGATTCCTTCTAGCATGCCAGGCCCTGTCCCAGGCACTGGGGATACAGACATGAACAAAACTTCTGCTTTCATGGAGCTTATATTCTGGTTAGAGGAAAGAGATTATAAACAAGTATATATATCACAAGAAAACAGGCTAATTTTGGAATTTTATTCTGGATGCAAAGGTGGTCATTAGTGGATTGGAGGATTCCCAGCAGAGAAGCATGATCCAATTCACACTATGAATGTAACTCTGACTGCTGTATGGAGAATGGATTGTGGGGTTATCGTTCAAGTAATTATGAGAAAGCAGAGTCACAGAACTAGAAGAAAGTGATGTCATCCATCTCTCTGCCTTCAGGAAGCTGTGCCCACAAATTGCTCCCAGATGGGTACAAATCTATCATGCTTCCAGAATTCCCAGGCAGCTGGGTGCCAGGGGTGTCTCTGCCTGTGAAGCAGTGACCAGCCCCAGGCAGAATGAGCATCCTGTGAAGCCTAGCTCCGTAGCCTACAGAGTCAGGCTTCCCCAGAAGGTATAGGGCACAGCTGTGGAGCAGTCCGATTTCTGAGTTATGGTCTGAAAAGCAGTCAATGGCAATGTAGCTTGGACTGGCTCCTCGGGGTGAAGGCATTAGACATGGACCAGCTGCTTCTCCTAGAAGCACAAAGCACTTGAAATAATTCATTTTAATCCAGTTATTTTCAACCTCAGCTACAAGAGGCAGCAAAGATTTGGCAGCAATGATCATAATGATAGTTAATATTTAGTGAGCCCTTACTAAATGCCAGGTGCTGTCTGCCAATCCTCAAAACAACTCACTGGCAGGAACTCACCATTTTACAGATGAGGAAATTGAGAGAGAAGCAACTAATACTTTTGTTGAGCACCTCCATTGTGAAATTCTGTCCAGGAACTTGGCTGACATCATTATTTGCAATGCTCCACAACAGTCTTGCAAAATGGGCAACACAGACGTCATCTTACAGATGAAATGTGGGCTCAGAGCCATTAAATAACTTGCCAGAGGCCAGGAGGCAGAAAACTGGAGGAGCTAGGGTTCAGCTCGGACTTGGCACACTCCACCTGTCCCACTGCATCCCAAACTGAAGTTGGGGGAATTAAGGCACATGCCAAGTCCTCTGGCTCCTCGACCTCTCTAGCCATTAGATGACTCTCCCTTCAAGTGGCAAGTAGGAAGTTTCACGTGGTTCTCCTTGCCAAAGTAATGCCCTATAATACAGCCAAACCATGCCAGGGTACAGGGGCCTCAAGTTTCTTTGCACTGACAATTCCCCAGCCACTAACATCACTGAACTTCTTCTTGGTCATCCCTGAACCTTGCGACTATTTCCTCTCCAGGAATGCCAGCAGAGACCACCATAGCCATTTGCTCCATGATCATGGGCGGAGTGTTTGAGAAGTTTCCTAAACTGAAAGTGTGTTTCGCACATGGCGGTAAGACCCTATTTTTATTAGTCATCTCAGGCTGTCATAACAAAATGCCACAGATTGCATGACTGTAAGAAAACAGAAATTAATTTTCTCACAGTCCTGGAGGCTAGAAGTCCAAGATCAAGGTGCTGGCAGGGCTGGTTTCTAGTGAGGGCTCTCTTCCTAGTTTGCACATGGCCACCTTCCTCACATGGCCTTTGGTTTCTCCTCCTTTTCTTACAAGGACATCAGTACACCAGTCCTATTGGATTGAGGCCCCACTTTATGACCTCAGGTAACCTTAATTACCTCTTTAGAGGTCCTTTCTGCAAATACAGTCACATTTGGCATTAGGGCTTCAGCATATGAATTTTGAAGGAATAGGATTCAGTTCATAACATCCTTCCAGCCATGACTCTAGTCACATGATGGTTTAGGAACCAAATTCTACTTTTGTAGGCAAGTTTAGTTTTGGCACTGTTTTTTTATTTTCTGTTTTTTATTTAAATCCCTCTAGTTAGATCATGAGCTCTCCAGTCTACAACAGTCCCTACTATTCTTCGTTGTTTACAAATAGGCCTACTTCATTTTTTTACATTGCCTGCCTGGTCCCTGTAGATAATTGAATTTGTAACCCTTAAACACACACACACAAAATCAAACTATACATATTATTCTCTAACATGCCTTTCCTCCTCAACAGCATAGAGAAGACATCTTTCCATGTCAACAAATACAGAGCTTCAGCATTTTTTATGGCCTGTATTTCACGGATATGTCACCATGACTTAGATAGTCCCCAACTGATAGGCTGTCTCAATATTTTGCTATTATAATCACACTATATTTGAAAACTTTGATTACATATCTTTACACACTTGCCTTCACTCTTTTTTTTATTTTTATTTTTATTTTGTTATTTTTTTTTTTTGAGACAGAGTCTTACTCTGTCACATAGGCTGGAGTGCAGTGGTGCAATCTTGGCTACTGCAACCTCCGCCTCCCAGGTTCAAGCGATTCTCCTATCTCAGCTTCCTGAGTAGCTGGGACTACAGGCACGTGCCACCACACCTGAGTAATTTTTTTGTGTTTTAGTAGAGGTGGGGTTTCACCATGTTAGCCAGGATGGTCTTGA
Organism: Colobus angolensis palliatus; assembly: GCF_000951035.1. NCBI lineage: Eukaryota > Metazoa > Chordata > Mammalia > Primates > Cercopithecidae > Colobus > Colobus angolensis. The sequence continues at coordinate 4,582,549 of NW_012114799.1, forward strand.
TCTCCAGACCTCGTGATCTGCCATCCTTAGCCTCCCAAAGTGCTGGGATTATAGGCGTGACCCATTGTGCCCAGCCTGTCTTCTCTCTTTAGGATGAATTTCTCAAATCTGAATTTCTAGATGAGTTAATGTCATTTCTTCCATCATCTCCCAGCATTCAGAACACAATAGGTCCTTTGTAATTACTGTTAATCAGCTGGCCTACAGTAACTTCTTGCATATAACATCAAGACTAAAGGAATCCTTTACAATCAACACTAACCCCTCAGTAATGGGTTTTACTTATAGGTGGTGCCTTCCCCTTCACAGTGGGAAGAATCTCCCATGGATTCAGCATGCGCCCAGATCTGTGTGCCCAGGACAACCCAATGAACCCGAAGAAATACCTTGGTTCCTTTTACACAGATGCTTTGGTTCATGATCCTCTGTCCCTCAAGCTGTTAACAGATGTCATAGGAAAGGTAAGCCCAGTCTGCCACTTGGATGGCTTATGGGGAGCAGAATGCTGCATCAGCAACCCATCCTCTCTCCTTTTTTGGCCTCTCTCCTAAAAAGGGATGGAAGAAAGGTATTAGATGAAAGGAGAGAGACAGTGAGGTTTGGGATTAGGTTTGCTCACACAGGGGATTCTCTCCAGGGTCTCCCTTCACACAGAGTATATAATACTAAGAAACTATTATATATGCCAGAGAAATCCCAGATAATCTACATGGCTGGGTATTCCCTCACATCAGCTCCTCCTCCTTAGTGACATTCCTATATACACCCAAAATGACATGTGGCAATGTAGTAAGCAGGAAAGGGTCACAAGTTTCAAAGTCAAATTGACCTGGGTTAAAATCCTGGCTCTACCTTTCACTAGCTGGGTAAATTGTGAATGCAACTGTCCTCATCCACTACATGGAGAAAACTGGAACATTGAAAGGGTGGAAAATGCGTAGTTGGGAAATTGCATTGGACAGGGAGTCAGGGGAAGATGGTGAAGGGTCTTGTGTATCATGTCCTGAGATTTCTTCCTGGAATAATATGGCTTTTGATTCTCTCATTTAATTAAAACACCAGCATGGTGGTACTTTAAAGCCCACAAGAAAAATTCTTTCCTCTGATGTAGTCTCCTCGCCGATCTCTCTGTTGGTGGCACATCCACCCTTTAAGTACTCTCTAAAAATGTTAACTCAGCAAGTTCGAGAATTTCTAGGGAAAAGGCCACAGTGAAAAGTCTAAAATATTTTGTATTTCAATTCCATCTTATTACTTACAGATATCTATAGAAGATTTCCAAATTTTCCCAAGGGAAAATCTTTGGGGTTAAAAGTATATAGACATATTTAAAAATTTGCAATATGGTACTTGAGTTTAGACTCTAAGGTTTTAAAAAATCATGTCTAGCAAAAAGAGGCCCATCATTTGAAAGTTGCAAGTAGTGTTTTATCTCCAGAATGGACACTTTATCTCACATTAATGCTGACTGTTTCTCTGGCTTGAGAAAATCACCAGAATATAAATGTTAAGCATTTTAGCTTGGTAATCAATTATGTGGTTGAGCTGTGTCTCTGAGTTGTTTAGCTTTTGTGTCACCCCTGCAGAGGTGGATGGTTAGCAATTGGTTGTGACTGTTGATTGTTTTTGGTTTTGGATATAGAGTGATGCGAAAGTATGTAAGCAGAAGACTGCACAGTGCAGAAACTGAAAGAGACTTTGTGGGCTCTGGACATTGAGCAATGGAGGAAAGGAAGAGGGAAAATCATGTGGAATTGGGGGAAGGGCTGTTCTTATTACACCCCATCAAGCGTAGTACATCCTTAGTATTCTTGGAAATTGAAATAACCGGAGAAAACACCATTGCCAAATCCAAAGCCCATTTTCTAAGGGATACTATCAGCACCTTAAACAAGCATCCAGTGCAATACGCATTGGCCAGGAGACAGAAGCAGAAGAGGAAAAATATGGCAAGCACTTCATGTTAACCAATGGATGGACTAGTTGGTGAGCACATGTGAATACACTCCTATTAGGGACCTCCAGAAAAACTCAGCAGGTACTTTACAAAGTTCTTGGTGCTGAGATCTTACATTCAAACTGTGAAAGCTTGAGCCATAATAATTTGGGCATCAAAAGCAAATGTGACCTCATTTTATGTGATCTCACAGGCTGGTAAATCCAGGATATAGGAGAAATATATATTAATAATTTAGGATTCTTTTAAACATATTAATACTTCTTCATTCTACTCATATTCACATTAGCAAATTCTCTTTTAAAAACAATCCGCAAATCAGAATGACTAAGGAAAGTCCTAGCGAGACATCTGCGCTGGAGAGCAATCTGGCCAGATTTGAGCAAGAGGACACAATGCGGTGGAGGGAGGTCTCTAGAAAGAAAATAATGGAACTGATGAATGATTTGATCTGTCTGAGAGTTGGAAACAATTACTGCCAGACATTTAACAGATCTGTTAATGCATTAGGAACAAATGCAGGATATACATAGAAAATTAAGCCAATGAAAGAAAACGAAATAATTGACTCCAAGAAAACAAAAAGTCTACTTGAGGGCAGATAATCACTGTATATTACTTGACTCAGCAGTAAGCAATATTTGTAGTCATAATAGGGTAAATATTAAGTACTGGTTTAAATGAAAATCATAATTCTATTAAGAAAAGAGAGTAAGAAAGAAATTCTCAATGACCATAATGGGAAATCAGTAAATACTCTCTAAAGTTAGTAAACTAAGAAACAATAGTATAAGCTTATTATCTGGGAATATAAAGGTAATTATCAAACGATGCCTGCTAAAATGGTAAAAGTGGGTGCCTTAGGGGATAAGAGTTGGAAAGGTGACCCAGGGTTTCACTCCGTTACCCAGGCTGGAGTGCTGTGGCATGATCACAGCTCACTGCAACCTCCACCTCACAGGCTCAAGCCATCCTCCCACCTCAGCCTCCCAGGTAGCTAGGACTGCAGGTACACACCACCATACCCAGCTCATTTTCGTATTTTTTGTAGAGACAGGGTTTTGCCATGTTGCCCAGCAGGTCCTGGACTTAAGCAATCTGGCTGCCTCAACCTCCCAAAGTGCTGGGATTACAGGCATGAGTCACCATGCCTGGCCAAAAATTGTTTTAAAAAAAGAGCTGCTTTTGATAATAAAGGTGTTTTGTAATATTTGATTGTTTACATATAAACTTTACTTTGATAAAAATAAATTTTAAATAACATCTTAAGATATATGTCATATATAAAAAACCAAAACCATTATTGAGTGCCTTCTATTTCTAAAACTCTGTGTTATTTGGTCAGAAAGTATTTAAATTGCATAATCTTTTGGCTTCCTTCCTTCCACCTCTAAAATTCTTTAGCTTTTAAATTCTTTGCTTTGATTTTTAAAGATAGATACAAAGAATGCAGGTTATAGAATATCAGTCTAACACTGTGAGAAATACAAAAAAAGGAAAACTGTATTTCTTCTCTATATTAACATGATCACAGAAAATACACTTTACATGATTTTTGAGAGGTCGGTCATACGCTCGTTATGGGTATATCATAATTTTGGCTAGATCCATTGGTAACCTCCTGCTGCATAATTACAGTCATGCATCACTTAATAGTTGAGATACATTCTGAGAAATGCATCATTAGGCAATGTTGTGGTTGTGTGAACATCACAGTGCCCTTACAAAAATGTTTATGGTACAGCCTACTACACACCTAAGCTATATGGTATATAGCCTGATGCTCCTAGGCTACAAACCTGTACATGTTATTGTACTGAATACTGTAGGCAGTTGTAACCCAGTGATACATATTTGTGTAGCTAAACATATCTAAACATAAAAAGGGTACAGTAAAAATAAGATGTAAAAGATGAAAAATGTATACGGCACTTACCATGAATGGAGCTTGCAGGACTGGAAGTTGCTCTGGGTGAGTCAGTGAGTGAGTAGTGAGTGAATGTGAAGGCCTAAGAAACTGCTTTACATTACTGTGGACTTCATAAACACCCTACACTTAAGCTACACTAATTTTTTTTTAACTTTCTTTCTTCAATAATAAATTAACTTTAGCTTACTGTCACTTTTTTACTTTATAAACTTTTAAATTTTTAAAACTTTTTCACTCTTAATAACACTTAACAAAATAAGAACACACTATACAGCTGTACAGAAATATTTTTTCTTTATATCCTGATAAGCTCTCTTATATTAAAAATTTTTTTTTACTTTTTAAACTTTTTTGTTAAAAACTAAGACTCAAGTACACACATTAGCCTAGGCCTACACAGGGTAAGGATCATTGTCACTGTCTTTCCCCTCCACATCTTGTCCCACTGGAACGTCTTCGGGGGCAATCTCATATGACAATGCCTTCTTCTGGAATACTTCTTGAAGGACTTGCCTGAGGCTGTTTAATAGTTAATTTTTTTAATAAGTAGAAGGCGCACACTCTAAAATAATGATGAAAAGGGTAACACAGTGAATACATAAGCCAGTGACGTTGTCATTTATATCATTACCAAGTCTTACATACTGTACATCATTACCTGTGCTATACTTTTTTTTTTTTTTAAGACAGTCTTGCTCTATCACTCAGGCTGGAGTGCAGTGGCATGATCTCAGCTCACTGCAGCCTCTGCCTCCTGGGTTCAAGCAATTCTCATGTTTCAACCTCCCAAGTAGCTGGGATTACAGGAATGTGCCACCATTCCCAGCTAACGTTTATATTTTCAGTAGACATGCATTTCACCACGTTAGCTAGGCTGGTCTCAAACTCCTGACCTCAGGTGATCCACCCTCCTTAGCCTCCCTAAGTGCTGGGATTACAGGCATGAGCCACTGTGTCCAGCCTATCTGTGCTATACTTTTAATAAGACTGGCAGAGATAAGTTTGTTTACACCGGCATCACCACAAACACTTGAGTGGTGCATTGCACATCATAAAAATAGTAATAACACATCACATTATAATGGCTATAATATCACTAAGCAATAGAAACTTTTCAGTTCCATTACAATCTTATGGGACCACCATCACATATGCAGTCTGTCATTGACCAAAACATCATTATGTGATGCATGACTGTAATTACCCCAAAACTTAGTGGCTTAAAACAAGCCACATAAACAATAATAAACATTTATCATCTCTCATGGCCTCTATATGTTAGGAATTTAGAAATAGCTTAACTGACCCAAAGTCTCTCAAGAGGTGAGACAGGCAAGGTGTCAGTCAAGGCTGTAGTTATCTAAAAGCTTGGCTAGGGCTAAAGGATTTATATTCAAGGTGGATTTTACCCATGAGTGGCATGTCAGTGCTTGGTTTTGGTGGGAGGCCTCAGTTCCTCTCCAGGTGTGCCTCTTCGCACAGCTGCTTGAGTGTCCTCACAACATGGCTGCTGGATGCCCCCAAGGGTGAGTGATCTGAGAGAGAAATGGGGAGAGATGGTAATGGAGACAGGAAGGAGGGACGGAAGAAGAAGAGGGGAGAAAGAGAAAAAGACAGAGAGAAAGAGAGAGAGATTGAGCACACACCAGACAGAAGCTATCCTTTTTATGACCTAGAGACAGAAGTCATGTAGTATTAACTCCACCACATTTTATTCATTAGAAGCAAGTCATTTAATCTGGCTCACATTCAAGGGGAGTAGAATTAGATCCCACCTTTTGAAGGGAGGCTTATTAAAGAATTTGAAGGCGTATTTAAAACTACCTCATTCCACTCTCTGGCCACAAATTATTTATATTCCTCCTAAATGCAAAACACCCTCACCCCTACCAAGACTGCCCCAAAAGTCTCATCCATTTATAGCATCACTTTAAAGTCTAGGATTTTGTTGCTTAGATGAACTAGTGGATGAGGCTCCTCATGTATACTTTCTCCAAATCTGAAGAACTGTGAACTGAACAGACAAGTTCCTTTGTTCCTCACACACTCAATGTAAAATGGCAAGATAAGCATAGGATACTTGCTATCTTTCCCATTCCAAAAGGGGAAAACAGGAGGTTTAGAAGAGTCACTAGCCACCAGCAAGTCTGAAATCCATCAGGTACATATTGGTAGTTCCTTTATTAGAACTCAAAGCATAGAAACTATTCAACATAACTCTGTTTGTATTGTTTTGTTTTTGAGACAGGGTTTTGCTCTGTCATCCTGGCTGGAGTGTAGTGTAGTGGCACCATCTCAGCTCATTGCAACCTCCACCGCTCAGGCTCAAGGGATCCTCCAGTCTCAGTCCCCTAAGTAGCTGGGACCACAGACACATGCCACCACGGCTGGCTAACTTTTTTTTTTTTTTTTTT